>NC_092355.1:54101775-54188312 GCF_963676685.1 Mytilus edulis | reverse complement strand
CCTGACGAGATCTTTTGATTAATTTATAAATATAGTAAACATTTGACCGAGTTTTAAAATGTATTAATGGTTGTTCTTCCGTAATGCGTTTTTTAATGCTCTGTGCTAAGTAGATTAACATTATAAATTAAGTTTTCGTGACGGTTACAGATTAGATTCGAAGCCAAAATTAATAAACTGGTAACATATTTATAAGTGACAAACTTCCATCCAATTGGGCATATATTGATATAGATAATTTAAATATATATATTTGATTGTTCACATGTCGATTTAAATTTAAAAGATTTAAAAACAAATTGTTCTGCGTAGAGATAACGGTGTTGACTATACCCCTTAGAAACGGATGGGTGAACCGGAAGTGTCACCTTTATATTGTCACCTGCACACGATCAAAGGCTTTTAAAAGGATCAATAACGTGTTTAATAGGATCAATGAAGCCAATACACAAATCGTTATATTTGGCAATACACTATTTGTGTGTAAGCTCATCGTAGGACTGAAAATATGTCTGTCAATATCCTGGGATAAAAATGTGTACAATGAAAATCAATGTCACCGCAAAAAAATAAGAGAGATCGTTTTAATCTGTTTAGATTTTTTGAAAACTGTGGAAGTGAATGAAAGAAAGAAATATTGGATTTTAAAAGCTTTACAAATAAGACATATTTGCATTTCTATGCTAAGGTAAACTTTAAAGTAATGAATTTGTACTGAGGAACTTGATAAATTAATCAATATCGTCATATGCAGTTGTGGATTAGAAATCGAATGTGAGTGACATTGGTTAATGAACGATGCAATGAAAAGAACAGCGATTGGATTAGGAACAGATTTATTAAACAGTTGTATATCTACTGACGACCCAGTTACGTCCCTAGACCCAACTTAGAAACACTTATCAATAAGGTAATTAGCTAAAACGAAAGACAATTTAGTGTCCGATATGGCTTCGTCATTCTTAGGCCCGAATCTCCGAGGCCGTATGCCGTCATTTCTGAAGGATATAGAAACAGACTTTGCATCCCAACGTATTCAAGAAGTGAGCAATATGACTTTGGTAAGGAATATGACAATGCGTTTTATAATTTATTACAGAAATATACCGATTTAGACACCACGGACCGTTTTTGTTACGTAGGTGACGTCAAAGAAAATTTTGTGGAGAAAATTGCGGACAAGTTTTGTCTACTGGAACCTGTGATGACTGTCATAACCCGGCCATTACAGCTATGTGGAGACTGACAACCAGAAGTTCTCTCCCTTAGAATTGCACAAACTGGCGCCGAGGAATACTTCCGTCAGTTAAAGAAAAGTAAGGATTCAGGACAAATTAGTGTTTGAACAAAATTATGTTAAAAGATGCTATCCGATACTTTGAGAATCCCAAGGAGACGTATGCGAATATTAATGGGATGCTTGGCTCCTGGTGGACAACTCCTTATCGTTCACAGGACCGAGCAACCTAAATACATTGCCACTATTTGGTGATGCCAAAGAGAGGCTGGAATCCAACGAGACGCCTTATATGGATATAATTAATGACTTGCAAGAATGTAAACTTGACATTCAGTGGGAAATGGAATGCTTACCACTGATAATTTCAAAACGCAAGTGTTTTTCTATGTTGAAGGAAAAATTTCCTCCAATGATGGAAATTATGAGCGATTCTGAAATAACTTCCGGTGTGCGTGAACTATCGGAGGGAATTCTAAAGTATGAAGGGGAAAATGTTGAACTAGTAGATAGACTTTTATTATATCTCCGTTTCGAAATCCAAACTTGATGAAGGATTTCCGAAGTTACACAGGTACGGACAGAGTGAAAATGTTTTTCCAGATTTGCATGATCTGAAGTTTTCAATGGAGTTGACGGAAGAAATCAAAACCATTCGTTAGCAAAAAGAACTACGAACATAAAAAGACACAAAGACGGTAGTTAGCAATTTGTGTTGCCTTTACGTTTGCTTTTTAAAGTTTAATAGATATAATATTACCAAAACTTATCAATTAGTCCAGGTCAAAATTTTGAGTGGGCGAATCAGTATAAATTAGCGCTAAAAGTGCCTTCAGCAATATATTAACCGCAACTAAATTTCTACTTATTGTCCATTTAATTATATTGTACTAGATATCTTGCCAAGTATGGTATAAGCGAATAATTAAATGTTACGTTTTCCTAGAGTCTTGAACAAAAGCAGTGAAAATTTGTGAATGGATATTTGGAATTACTTCGCATTATTCAAAAATACCGTTAACACATCGTCAATAGATAGATAATAATGGTTTATTAATTTGGCAATCTATTGATCAAATAAAAGTATAAATAACAATGGGAAGGTCACATGGTATATGGAAACAATACAACATGGCTTTTGTAATAGAATGGCCCAAAGCGCGCGAAAGGGTCAGAAAAACAATTATTGAGAAGTATAAAGGAAAATTTTCTGGTCTACGTAAATTATAAATAGTATGCAATTCACGGCGAGTCGAATCAATGGAATCACATTATGTAACAAAAGTTTCGAAAAGAAAATTGCTTTAGTTTAAAGAGAAGGAAACGGTATAGGATCTCGTTTTTTATTATATCTTTAAGTAGCGTATGTGCGTACTTAGGCTTAGGTATAGCTTACTGTTTGCAGCCTAATTAAGAACAAAAAAATACGTAGTCTTTTTTACCTTTGATAAGCGTGTTTGCTAACTTAAGCTTATGAAACTTCAGTATGTGCAGCTTTAATTTAGAAAAGTCTTTTCACTTTGATTTATTTAACAAAGGAGAATATAAAAATTTGCTTGCACTTCTGTTCGTTTCCCTCGAACCCCAAAGAAATTACAATAAATTTGCCATTTTCAAATCCACAGAAATATGTATATAAAACAGTTTCTTGTTCGTACCGACGATCTTAATCAAAACAATGTTTGCTACGCCATTGGTCTAATATCCATTGCTTAGGAAATTGTCAGCGAGCCAATCCAACCGTTTTGTTTTGCTCCCAAATTATCACCAAATGTCTTAATCATTTATAAAAATATGTCTGTGATCAAGTATATGCTCAGCGCTTGGTGCCAATTTTTATTTTTTATAGTAACTAGTCATTTTTGTGAATTTAGAAGTTTGTATGAATAAAAGTCTTTTGTTGTTTATGTCATCAAATATCTTCCCTATATGATCATTTCATGGCATGGCTGGAATCTTATTAGGAATAAACCATTTTTATTTGTCTTCACAACTACATGGCTGACATAACATTTTAATGATTGAAAAAGAAAAAAATGTCAGCCATGAATAGTTGTGAAGAAAAATAAAGAACTGAAGATGGCCTATGGCCGAAACGTTTTAAAAATTGGTTTATTCCTACAATAATGTAAAGTATGTTCCCTCATTGAAATTTTTAAAACAAGGATCTTATAAGTAATACAATGCCATAAGCAAGCCTGATCTTTCCCAAACACTATTGTCCCAACTTTATACGAGATCCATGAATGAATCAAACATCGGTGGTGTTGATTTATTTGCATACTTATGGTGAAGATGTGGTATACAGGTCAATGAGACAGAAACCCAACGAAAAGACATTTAGAACTAGGCCGACACGCGGTCTTCAACAATAGCCATATGTCTATTCCTTTGAGATATTATTGTGTCTCGGAGAACACAATTGATCACCCTGCAGATGCGAAGTGTTATTTTAAAATACACAAAGTTGAGCATTCAAACTGTTAGAGTTATCCAGAACTATAACATGTAACTGCTTATACCCCAAAAATGCCAAAGTTCAACTATCTCCCTAAAGTGAACATATTAATAAAAATCAAAACCCTGACCACATGCACACCTTCAATGTATGTACAAACAGTCAGCAAAGTGAAAACTTCCTAGCATTCAAACTGTAGGAGGAGCTATCCGGAAACCCTCCTCTTATAGCAAGTAAATACTCCAAAAAAATGACAAAGTTCAACTATTTCCCAAAAAAAGCAAATATTAATAAATATTATAACCCTGCATGACCATATGCAACACCTTCAATATATGCATGTACAAACACACAGCAAGTGGATTCAAACTGTAGGAGGGAATTATGCGGAATAACTATATACCCATAATGGGACGGATGGACAGGGGTAAAACAATAGGCCCCCAACTTTTAGTTGCGGGGGCATAAAAATGTTTATGCTATCAACACCAAATTCTTCAACTAACAAAAACACATAAAATATGTCATGTCGTGTAACAACCGATGACGTCATTCATAGCTACAATTTCATTAAAATACTGATCATGTGTTCAAGGTTTGAAGGTTAAACCCCAAACTTAGACGAATATGTATACCTTACAAACATTCCATACACAAAATAAATTGACCTATTGCTTCTTGTATCTGAGAGAAAAACACCTATTTACTTATCATAACATACACGAGTATAGCTGATCTATTGCTTAGTGTTGAGAAACAAACCAAATAAAAAAATTAACTCGAACCAAGAGCAAAAATTACAAATGTAGGTCAAGGTCAGTTCGACATGCACACCCCACAATAATTAGGTCAATGTCCGATGAGACCCTGTCCGATCGACATGCACACTTTACAATAAATAGGTCAAGGTCCGATGAGCCCTGTCCGTTCGACATTCACACCTTACAATAATTAGGCCAAGGTCCAATGAAACCCTGTCCGTTCGACATACACACCTTACAATAATTAGGTCAAGGTCCGATGAGACCCTGTCCGTTCGACATGCACACCTTACAATAATTAGGTCAAGGTCCGATGAGACCCCTGTCAGTTCGACATGTACACCTTACATTTCATACACTGACATATTGCTTACTTCAAGTATCTAAGCAATGGACTGGACCACAGAAAACGTAGCCTTTGTCACTGGTCAATGAAATGTAACCAACAGAGGCAGATCCAGATTTTTTTGTGATTAGGGGGCGGCACGGACAGCCTAATAGGGGACATGCTCCAGTGATTCACTAATCAACCAATTTTTCCAACAAAAGACGTTTGGGGCACTGTCCTCAATCCCGACCTCTAGTCTAATTCAAATAAAACCTGTCTAAAAGACATGTAGATCTTGCAAGTAACCCATATACCAAATAAATTTATCATATAACTCATATGCAACAAATTCACATGACAAAAAAACAATAAATATTCATGCAGTTTCTTAACACGAAAATAGACAAAAGACATTACAGGCGAAGACATCTACACGAAGGATTTGAGGCATTCAGATCGTGTTTACTATCTGAAATATAAAGCTTTATACAAACAACTAGACATACCAAGAAATCTCAACCTTGCAAACAGATCCTTGAATTGAGACAAGTCATGTATGGCATGCATTTACACATTGCAACATCCCAAAACGTTAAACTAGAACGTATCTAGTTTTTAAGCAGTTTTAAATAATGGAATGAGATCTAGAACAATAGACATATGCCAAACGGAAACTTCAGAACATAAATCATCTATCTATGCACCAAATATGAAGTACCAAGGCCTTACACTTCAGAGTATACAACTAAGTACATAACCATCCAAATGTAGCACATTCTGCTTTGCCAAATGTTGCAGGCCAGACAGCAACTCTAGTTTTAAAGCACTTTTAGCAGTTATGGAATTATGGAAATTAAGTCAATGACAAAACACACATGTTAGTTGTAAACTTCTGACCATAAAGCATTTGCAAGTTTTCTACCTTTTAAAAATTAAAGACATCAATAGTGAACACAAGCTTAATATTCCTATGTCTTGCATACTGCAACTGTCGTCAGTTAAATGTCCTAGTTATTAATAAATCCTTAAGAATAAAGAAACCAAGTCTATACTACAACCGTTTTGATAGAATAAATGCAATCTTTACCCCAATTATTATAGATTATCCTTGGCCATTTCAACAAGATTGATTTTCTCGCTTGAGATTACCAATAATAATCTGTTTATCGCTATTTCACCTACAATGACGTTGTTCATTTCATTGGCAATGGCACGTGCACCTATTTTCTTGCGATAATTTTTCATATCAGTCTACTGTGCTAAAAAAAGAATTTATTAGTCAGTAAGATCAAAGGAAAATTTTGTAAAATAATCATAATGAAGAATATTGTAACAGCAGGTAGGTGTTAAATAATTTTATTTCAAGCACAACAATAATTATCAGTCACACTTCATCCACACCATAACAACAATGAATATTATGTTTTGATATATTTCTTTCACCTCTGTGATCATTTTTGGTATCATAAGGCCTCTATTACAGTTTTTCATATCACATGTTGATTAGACAATGTTATTTTTGTATATACAAGGTTTGTTACTGACAAAACAAAACACTATTTAAATAAAAGACAAAATTGTATATTTCTTTTTGAGACATATAAAACAAAATAGATACTTTCAAACAGGAATTATTAATCAATTACTCAACATCCAGTGGCAAGTATTACATGAATTATTCAGGACAAATTGTTGGTAAATTCTAATTAATTTTCAGTCTTTCTTTACAAAGTGTGATTAAACATTATTCTCATTCTCATAAAAACAATCAAAATTGCACAAAATATGTGATCACAATCCAAAGGATAGTTTATTCTATCTTGACCCAACATATTCTCTTTTCCAGGGTCCATACACCATACACATACTGTCTGAAGTTGCCAAGACCCAATCACTTTTAGGACTTTTCAATGCAAAAATTCATTTAAATTCAATAAATATGTCCTGGTCTTTCATTGTGGCTCATAATTAAGTTTTTAAGTGTAATATCAAGTCCAAACAGGGTCCATAAGAAAGATTTCCCTAGAATTCTTCAAAAAAAGTGGTGAATAAGGTCTTAGACTGTCCAAATTTTGGTATTTTCAATAAAATAGTACTTCAAACTACCAGGGAAGAAAATATTTTGTGAAATTTACTGTGCATGACCTGTAAATCTGCATTAACTGTGTAACCGACAACATTACTCACTCCAACCCTCCTTTCTATTCAAAGTTTTCTTATACATCTTGTTGCTACTTTGCCCCTCTTATATATGAAAATTGTCAATTTAATTGTCTTGATCCGAGTACTATGTTTAATTTGACTCAAGTCCCACCCCATTGCAACAGAAATGTATGAAGAAAATTTGGAACAGAAAAGCTTGCATGCAAACCACAACAACTATAATATATAAATTAAAAAAAATACAGGTGAATCTATAGAATAAATAAATCAAAACCAAACAAAAACAAAAATAAAAATGTGTGTTAATCCATTACGGTACAAAATCAGAACACTCACAATCATAGTTTTAACAGCAAAACATCTTGCATATCTTGTGCTTTACCTATTAATCTTTTATTCTTTTAAATTTATTTAGCACCTTACAAGTACTAAAAAAATTCTTTAATGTTCAAATGCATATTTAAGACTTTACGAATGAAAACATCTAAAATTTAAGACAAAGGGTTTATTCATAGTATGTCATTGTTGTATATAGGAGAATCTGGAAAAGGGGGGGGTCTGTTATTCTGTAAACATTTAATTTTCACCCCTTTTTTCTCTAATCTTCAAAAAATTAGACCATGCAAATCTCTAATCTTCTTTTTTTTTGCCTGTTATTCTGTAATCTTCATTTTTTAAGGGCATTATTTGAATCATTTAACCCCATCCAAACCCTCATATAGCTTAAGGTTTTTCGAGGTGCAGTTTAAAAATCACTAATGAAATAATGGGAGTTTCTTTAAGAAAAAAAAAGAGGGGGCAGGAGAGGCAGAAATAAACTAATTATTATATAATACAAATTATATATAAATCTACATCTACTTAACAATGTTTATAAATTAAAAAATACTATTTTGTTATTTATTACGATATGTCCGACTAGCTATGGTGTTATTCCTACTAATTACAGGCTCAAAATTACAATTGTGTAATTAAAAGCTAATAGCTCCACATTACAATTGTGTTATTAAAACAGCCAATATAAATATAGAAGATGTGGTAAGATTGCTACCACATTATACACCCGTCTAATGATGAAAACTTAACTATATGTCTATAAGCATACAGGATTTAGTTCAATCTGATTCAAGTACAGGTCCTGCGTGCATGCTAGCTTACAGGAATTTTACAAGTAAGTAAATACTAAGTTAGAAGTTTGAAAGACATTTAATGAGGTATGTTCTGTATTATAACAAGATAAATTGCATGGATTTGTAAGATTATCGAAAAAATGATGGTCCAAAGGTTTGATCACCAAAAAAAATATGCAAAAAATAGACAGAAACAATTTTGGACTTTGCACAAGAAATAATAGCGAGAACCAGCAGGTTTTATTCAAGGACCACATTTTTTTTTGGTTGAGAACTCTGGTATTTGTAGTTTTTTATCTGTAACTTCCCTGTTCTTTTATCCAGGCTTATCAATGAATTAAGCAAATATAGAATTATATAAGTAATATATATGAATATTTAGAGTTGATGGTCTGGTTAAAATATTCCAACCTGCTCCATCCAGTATAATCCAAAATTACAATTCATTCTAAGTATCCAATGAAAATTTATTAGGGCTATTCCAGAAAAAAATGTAGGGGGGGGGGGGGGGGGGGGGGGTGTTTATAAGGCACATTATATAAATAATACCTGGGTGATGGGTATAAGGGCAACTTTTCACACTATAATTCTCAATTACAATTGTCAGGGTGGCGGGTGCTGGCAAAAACTGCCTTCCACCCCCCCCCCCCCCCCCCCCCTACATTTTTTTCTGGAATAGTCCTAATACAGGAAATCATAGTACACAATTAAATACAGAAATTGTAGTACATTTAACTTGCAAAATGGTAAGAAAAAGAAAATGAAAACACATAAATATGTATATATAAAAAATACACAGCTCAAAAGATTAACACACAAGCTAATAACAATAAAATAAAATTAACTAAAAATGTTGCTTAAACAAAATAATAAGCTCTCGATTCTCTGACATGTAGAAACACTATTTATGTATAATAACAAAAACAAAGGTACATTTATTCTATTTTATAACTTGCCCTCCTTATCAATTTGAGATTTATATCTACATGCATACATTAATTCACCCATAATATAATTAATATTTGGGATGTAACACACCTATCTGGTTGGCTGACAGTGTTTCGTCTATCGACTTATAAACATAATTTTGTCATGTGACCGTGACGTAATCAACATTTTTTTTAATGATTTACCTTGGTTTAAAACAGAATTTAGAATTAAATTATAAGGAATGACTGTAATGTTTCTGCCTTTTTGAAATAGCATTAAAAAAAATGTGATGCACACACACACATTCTTTATGCTATTCCTTCAATGACAGAAAACTATAAGTCATTCCTTAATTGTACAAGGTATTATGCTGCTTGCAAAAATAAGCGTGTGCCAAGATCTTATTTTCTGATGTATTTCCTGGGTACTTTATATATGTTTTATAAAACGTTGTTTCACATCATCCATTGCCCTATGCAATACGTTGGTACCAAGTAGCAAAGGTACAGTCTTGTTGTAGTTGCTATCAGGGACTACCAGTAGTAAGCAAGGTTGTGGTAAATGAAAGCTTCATAACAAAATCAATTTGTAATAAAACTTTTAGCACTAGACTGTGTATTGAAATGTACAAGGATTTACTAGACTTTAACTCTCATTCAATTGGCCGTTTCAGAATCTAAAGGACTATGGGTAATTGCATTGTCCGTACCCCAAAATGAAAATAACGTTACGTCATTGGTTGAATTTCGATTGTTTAGGACGTTTTAAACCAATCACCACGCTTTGGTGTACACTTTTGAAAATATTACCCAGAATGCATTAGATTCTGAAACGGTGAATTGATGACAACAATGTATAATATTTACACTATTAATCTAAATGTTGAGTCATGGTGAATAGATAATCTTTTTTTATATGGTGCATTCTAAAGATATTTTGCAATGAAAATAAATTTAAAAAGCATAGCATCCGAGATTATTCTCATTTTAGGAAATGATTAACGTTTATTAATCATCCATGTTAATTTCTTTTAATATTTGTTTGCCTTTATGACATGTATGATATTGATGAGAATATGTGATGTTTTAAGATAATATCAATGATAATATTTGATGCTTTCCTATAATTTCTATCATTTAATGACTGTTCTCATTTAGTTTCATTATCATGATTATGCAGACTTAATACATTCAAACTTCAAAATTCCCATTTTCACACATCAAAAAGTTTAACTACACCAAAAATGAACACTTGTGGCAATAAAAAAATGTGTATAAAAATATATCTAAGTGAACACATCATGGTGAAAAATATACTTCATATATTTAAGAACACAGTCGGTAATATACTTGAAAATAAACAATACTCCGAACACATGGCAAAAAAATATACTTCATATATATTCAAGAACACTTTCGGTAATTAGAAACTTAAAAATAAACAGTAATCTGAACACATAAGGATGCACATTTGGCAAGCGCTATTAAATGAATGGATGAATTTATACAATGAAAAAGATCATTTTTTATGATTTTAAAAATTTGATTGCAGCAAATGGATCTTGTTTACATTGAGTTGTAATTACATAATGTCCTGAACTTATAAAAATAAACAAACTCCAGTGAAAACAAAAGAATTTTAAGTTATGACAATCAAAGGTTCCTTTGTGATCATGACAAATGATTAATTTTTTTTTTAATAATTCTGACAAATGATTTTGTTTTACATTATCAGAAAAGTATGATTTTTTTGCTTTTTAAAGTATATAAGTAAAATGCATGGATTTAAAGGTTCCCATTCAGTACCCCTTAGAAAAAAACATTCCATATCTTGACCCTAAACTGTTTTTTATAACCTCTTTCATTAAAAAGGGAAGAAATGAAAAAATATGAAAATTTTCAAAATATGCAAAATGAAAAATATGAAAACTGCAAAAGCATAATTCAATATTAACTTGATGAAAAATTTAACAATAAAAACCAACAAGACCAGTGACCCACTGGTGTTTTTAACAAGAAATAATAGAGCCTCATCGAAGAAGATCAAAATAACAGGATCTTTCTGAATGTATATTAACAGAACACTATTCAAAACACAGGTATTTAGAAAACATGATACCTGTCACTGATCTGGGATCGACAGAGACTTTCAACAATATATAACTTTTCATAAATAGCACTGTTCAATCTAACCAAATACAGTGACAACTATCATTATTTATGCTGATAATATGGTTCATGGATGTTCTAAATTGCCATTATGTGTTTACTTTTAATGTTGGGCATTCCCTATTTTTAGAATTATTTTTTTTATAGTTCAGGTCATTCAAACAGGACAATTAATTTCCATTTTCAAATTAACACAGTTCTGTGAAGTTAGAATGAAAATGGTTTTAATAAATTACACAATTGTTAAATTCATTTGAATTATTTGAGGTACCTTATACATACTGTTATATTTTAAACTTGGTACATTTCTAGTTACATAAATTTTCATGATTTCTTAAATAATTAATACCGGTACATCTTATTGCTGTCCGACTGAGAACAGGCTCTTATTTCCATTTGTTGTCGGGGAAACAGATTTCAAATTCACACCTATTTCTATACAAGAACTGGTATATCAAAATCGTACGCATCAAATAAATCAGATATGCCTTCACTACTGTCCATAGAAAACAAGTAATCGTCCAAACTGACTGGAGGTTCTATTGAAAAGAAGTCCTGGTCTTCGGTCTGCGGTAAAATATTTTGGAATGAATCAGGAGAAATGTCTTGGTCTTCTAATAATGCATTTTTAACACTGGACGGAAACGTACCCGGTTCCTGTTTTATCTGTTTTTGAATGGTTGCCACATGTTGTTGTGCTGTAAAATATACAATACATGTTTGGTCATTGAAATAAATAGTTTGATAGTCTAAAGGTGGTACCTAACACTACAGGGAGATAACTCTGTAAAGTCAGCTAAACGTTTTAATTACGTTGTGTTGTAAAAGGAATATTAAGATTCTCAATGATCAAAATTGGTGTTTGTCAAATTGCTATATAACCAGTGTAATTTTTCTGACAAAACGATTGGTTCAAACATTTTAAATTTTTATATTTTTATTTAAGTCTCAAAGTAAATACTTTGACAAAATTTTATGGAAATTAAACGAGCCAAATTAATTTGAGTAAAAGTGTTGGGTACCTTCTTAAATTAAGGTTTATGTACCTCCTTAAATTAAGGGTTATTCCATTAAAATTTAAGTGGGAGTGTACATGGTGTAGGAACAGTCTTTCAAAATATCCCTACAACTAAGAACCATTTTTCAGAGAATTTTGCATAATGGTAAACATGGTAAAAGACATATACTGAATAAAGACCAATGAACCATATTTAATAGTTAACCTTCCCTCCCTACCCTCCCACATACATTTTAATAGAATGGCCCTGATAAAGTTTAAACATCTCATTCTTTACATTGGCATTAAAGAAAGATCACATTAAAGGGAAAATTTGTTCATAGTTTCAATTAGATTTGACCTCGAAAGTAGGACAGATGGACTGACACACAGACCTTAGGTGGGGCAAAAAAAAATATTGGCAAACCTATAAACCAATTAATGTCATAACCACTAATATCATTCAGGGGTGTGGAAATGCTATGCCCGACTCGCCCGACTCGTACATTTGAACAACCGGACAAGTGATTATTTTTGTCTTGGTTGTCCGTGGACAAGTAAAAAAATATACAAGACAAAGTTCAAATCCAACAAAAACATAAAATTAATTTCAAAACGTATAAAGATGTTTAATTTATGTAAAAGAAACCGGTGTGCAACAAGTAAAAACATCAATGTTCATGACGATAAATATTATAGAACCACTATTACTTGATACCGGAAATAGATCGATTACCAAAATAAATAAAAATAAGTATGCGAACCCGAGTCGCGTAACATTGCATTGGCTTTTTTCCGTTGACCCGGGATCGTTGATTAGGTTTTATCTATCATTTACCGGAAGTGTCATTTCTTTAGATTTATTATCGAGATTCAGATTGATAAATTACTAAATAAAAAGTTGGGCAGGCAAGACAAAAAGAGTCATGAGTCGTGTTGAAAACTTAAATGCAAATGGAGGACACCAAGTATTTAAAAAAAACAGAAGCGAGAATTTCAGAGATCGTGGATATCAGATTGCCCCTGGCTATCTATGGAAATTCGGAAAATGAATTAAGTTTTTGTCTTATTAATAGATGTAAGGTCAACATTATTTGTTGTCAAAGTGGCCGGTGAATAGAAGGGACGCTTTAAAGTCCATCAAGACAATAATAAATAATCAAGAAAAGAACTAGTGTGTCAGTTGAGAGAAACACCACAAAATCAATAGTTTATCTATTATTTAGTTTACATTTCTTCAATCACTGTCCTCAAATTTAGTATGTACCTACTGGCTACAATTTTTATTCAAAAACTGCTGCAAAATTGTCCCTCACATGTCATTTCATTGGTTGGTTTGCTGTTAGGTTTCTGTCCTATTGGTGTTCACCCATTTCCTACTTTCTTAATTTTTTACACATATTTAAACAAATGGATTTCATTTGTTTGTGATGCACAACAGTGCTAAGTAAGAATCATATATTATCTAACCATGCTTACAAGAAATACTTCAATATTTATTGGGATCATCAGGGCAAGTACATTTTTTTCCGGACAAGTAAAATTTTTAGTTTTACTTGCCCAGGGACAAGTGCTAACAACAAATATTTCCACACCCCTGATCATTTTCAAACTTACATTTAAAGTCATCGCATGATCTTGAATCTTCCGATGCAGAAAAACTAGATCGGCTCTCATCTTCGCTACTGGAACTAACAGTACCAGTTGTATCTGAATTTTCACCGTTGGCCTCTTCAGGACATAAATACACCTCTATGGGACCTTTCTGAGACTTTAACCAGATCTGTATACTCTGTGTAGGGTCTGGAACTTCCAACCTGATAGGGAATTTATAAAAAAATCTTAGGTACTCAAATAAATGCATAAATTAAGGTTACAATTTCTTATAATTAGAATAATAACTAAACAGGAATATTATAATGGGAGGCAATGAGTTATTAATCTTCATAAGAAACTTCATCCCTTTAAAAATGCCTAAACTGAAACTTGTTATAATCCTATCTTCTAATATGAATATATATCAATTTGCATGTACAGTGTTATTTGTTAAAAAAAATGTAGTCAACAGATGACATCAATGTACGTAGTTGAGATGTTTTCTACAATAATTTCATATGCAGCAATTTTTGCATATATATGTTTCTTGTCTTTAATGGGGAAATGTCAATGTTTAAGTGTTATAGTTATAATATTAAGACGAACTTGTGTGTCTCTTACATGTGTGTTGTCTAATCAAAATTCAAAAAATTCAAGTCATCACTTTGCTTGTTTTGTGTGCGTGATCAGCAGGGTTTTCAATAAGAGCTGGCACCCGGCGAAATGTTGCCTTTTCAAAAGATGGAAATCGCCGTTCAAATGCTAAACCAATAATTATTTTTTAAGAAAATAAAGTTAAGTTTTTATTAACCTTTTTGTCTCTTGTGGTTCTTAGTTTTATAGATTTTACAACTACGATGCCTTTTAAAACCATCGGAGTGTTTACTTATAATCAGAATCACTTAAATGTTTCACTGCATTTAAATACGCTATTCAATCAATCACCTGAATGATCGAGATTGTAAATGGCAAAATCAAGAGAGACCCCACTGATCCCCTTGTGGATGAGCCACTTCAATTTAGTGAACAGCCTGTTCATCAATTTCTTATTGAATACCCTGGATCAGTATAATATGTTGATGAACATCTGTATCTTGCGTACAATGTATGTCTTGTATATCAAAATTCAAAAAGTGTATGCATACCTACTAAACAGAGACTTGTGAATTAAAAGCCAAACATTGTCATAGCAATTATGCATCTCAACAATAAACAATCTTTATTTCTTGTCAAACACTTACCTGGTCTCTGGTGGTGCTTTAATGGCTATCACTGTTTGGTTGTCCAAAGATTTAATACTTCTCAAATCTTGGTACGTTACATATGCATGCGTTGATAATGTTAAGGCACATAATAAACAGGTGAAACTGATTAAGACAAAAAAATAAACATAGCTACCCTAGCCTGACCCCACATTTTAAGTGCCTTCCCTAATGAATTTTGTTTGGTTACAATTTGCACATGCAATTTTTAAGTCGGACTGTTTTCACTCTTGAAGCAAGTTCAAAACTTCTTTTCTTATAAAAAAATCTCTAGGATTCGAAATTCTTGGTACAAATGTATGCAAAGTGTCTTTGTCATGTACAAATTTTGAAATAGATAAAAGAGTCTTATAAGTACCAATTATCAGGTTGTCTGCATGTTGATATTGTAAAATATCAGCTGCGAGACATAATATGAAGCTTTTTGTCGAGTAAGCGCAGCGAACGAGATCAAAAAGCCTTCATATTATGTCGAGCAGCTGATATTTTACAATATTAATATGCCGATAACCTGATAATCGATTTATCGGGCTGTATTTGCGTCTTTTGGAAGTATTGTTTTAGTTTCACCAGCAACCGGAAGTTGACTTGATATGTTCGGGTCAAACTTATCAACGTCGGTTCAAACATTATGACGTCGCTGATATGTCCGGGTCAAAGTTATTAAGGCCAGGTCAACGTATTTGAGGTCACAAAGCCGTGATATGGAGTTTTATTAAGAGCTGAGCAGATTGATATAGACAGTTGGACGACCGATAAATATTGGTGGATATCTACTAGGATCTTGATTTCACTTACAGACATTATTATAAAAGGATATTTGGAGTTTTGTGTATCTTCTGTTAACATCTTTAACTGTTTAGTACAGGAGGCTATCAGATGATCAAGTTCATTTTCCTTCGCCTCCAAATCAGCTACATCTAAAAATAGACAAATCAGTATCAGTAAAACAGGTCTGTATAAACAAACTGCTGAAAACTCTGTTATTTATTCAAGAAAAAGTGCACGTGGAATGTTCATTTTTTTTTTAAATTTCACCTCAACTTGTAAAAAAATATACTTTATTTTCAAAGCTGAATTTCAGAAACATGCAAAGGGCATTTTAAATTTCGACTCGCCTGTGTTTAGAAAGTTTCTAAAAATTTCAAAGCACCAGCTCAGCCTTAGAGTCCACAAGTCAGACACTCAATTTATTGAAAAGTTTCGTTGGATTCTGTTGGAGAATTTTACAAGCCAATGTGGTTAAGCATGAAGACTGCCCAGCAGCTAATTAAATTATTTTTTTCAGTTATGAACAAAATTGTACTGGTAATTCATTTGTCTTTTTTTTAAAAGAGAGCTTGAAAAGAAGAACATTTTTTTGCAGTATTACAACCAAGCGATTACTTTGAAAAGTCTAATGGTGTTTTGTTATAACTTACCTGAATGCAAATCTACAATTTCTGTAGAGAAAGCTGGTGTATCAGGATTTGCTGCTATAGAATTGGAACATCCTCTGAAGGAAAGAAAATCAACGTGTATTTGTTATTGTACATACAATTTTTTTATTAACATGTTTTACTGTTTGTTCCTAACAACAGCATAGTAAACATCTTTTTAGCCTGAAAATAAATCAATTATCAGCCAAATGTTTTTTTTTTACTGTTTCTATCCTATCATTTTCAAAATTTAGGTTTTGTTCAGCTGACCAGAAATATATCAGAAGAGTATGTTACCATGAAGTCATCGAAGGCATTCAACTTAAATACCAGTTAGTAGCCAGTTTAAACAATCAACTTCTACTTACTTCCATTGAATATTATTTTTGGACTTTTTGGCGATCAGATTAATCCCCTCTAGAACATTTGTTATGTCATAAATACGTCTCTTTTGTACAGTTAAATATTCTGCGGCCCTGTTTAAGTCCAGTACCTGTAAGTAAATTGATCTTTTATGATACTGATAATAAAATATACCGTGGTTTCATTATTTTTAATGTTGACTGGTACTTTTCACAGAGGTTCTGTAAACATGAGGCCAAACATAATGAATAACTGGCATTAAAATAGTTATATTTCAGCAGTGAAGACTGTAAGATTAAGAATTTTTTTGCTGTTTTTCATCATTTAAGCATGACAACTAATACATCTGAACTGCATACATGTACCTTTATTTTTTATATAAATGCCAATTTGAAACAATAAACAGTAAAACTGCAAGTCTGAAAATCAATTTCTTGTATAAGTAACGAGACATGATAATGATCATCGTTTCTTTGATATATTTTAAAACTGTGTGTGGCAGCATATTATACATCATCGGGATTTGGATGGAGAGTTATCTCTTTGGCACCTGATAGCTGTTAATTTCTGTTTGCATTTGGTCTGTTGTGGAGAATAGTCTCATTGGTAATCATACATCTTCTTTTCTTACATATGTACTGTTGTACATGAGGTCATTGCCTTTAATTGGCAGATGATTCTTTAAATTATACTAACCCCATCTGTAGCATTCCTAAGTAATCCAACAAACTTCTTTGTCAAAAGACCTAAAGATGTGTCATATCTTGTCTTCTCTAATGGAGATCGTGCTGAAAAAATAAAGTACATATGGCAAGATATTGCTTTGATTTCAAATTATAGATTATGAACCAATTCAGGGATGATTCCACTATATAGTTTAGGGCCGCTTAACGGCCCTTAAATCAGCCAGCGGCCCCAAAAAAATGTTTGTCAATATAAATTCCCAATTCAGGAAAATAAAACAAAAATCGTATTTCCGGAAATGTTTCCGTCACCGATTACGGCAACTATAATTTTTCATAGTTTGTCGTCAAAACATAGTAAAATCCGGATAAAAATGCTGACTATGATCGCATTTTATTAACAACGATTTAATTATGTCAACATGAGGTAAACAATTTTAGCGGCCGGATTCAATTGAAGTTAAAATGTTATGAGAGTATGTGGTCTCGTAAAAGTAGATCGCTCAGCAGGTTGATCAAAAATATGTTTTTTGTCAATATGGGTGTCAAAACAGACCTTGGCAAAGAGTAAATTTTATATTACATTGATGAATGAATTTGAATGGTAAAAGCAGATCGCCCAGCAGAGCCGGTTATGTTGATTAAAACTTGTTTTGTAAAAAAAAAATTGGTTTATATTTTGCTCTTTTTTCCGCAAAAGTTTGAGCGTTTTTGAAAATAATGTTGATGATAGACCATTCATGAAATGAGACCCCCTCCCCCCCCCCTGAAATACGATGTCATCATTATGGAACTGTTTCAAAAGATATGAAAATGATCCAAATAATTTTAAAGTTCACTGGTTCAATTGCTTTAAATAACTTATCAATTAAGCATATATATATATACTTTTGTAATTGCTTTTCTTAATTCAACAATTGGCCAGTTCTATTTGAAATACATTTAAAATTTTTTCACTGGTTAATATGGCAAGCCGTTTTGCTATTTAATCTAACTTCAAGATATCTCATAAACTTTATAAGATATCTTATATAATAGTTCATTAGATATTTGATATAGTTTGAAAGATATCTTATAAAGTTTGTAAGATATCTTATATAGTTCACGAGATATCTGAAATAATTTATGAGATGTCTTATACATGTAGGGCCACGGGTTTTTAATTTGTTGGTTTACGGATTTTCCCCATGAAAAAGTCGGGTCGGTCGGTCGGAAAAAAAAAGAAAAAAAATCATCTTTGATGACAGAAAAATATGCAAAATCAATATATATTTCACCTTTCTAACAATATGTTTGTTAGGCTATTTTATCATCATTTCTTAAATTTTAGTTCGATGAAATATTATTGCTCAGCTGTTATAAACATCGCATGACATTGTCTAATAATTTACAGTAAAAAAAAGGGGGGTGCACGGACAAAGACGAAATTAAATTGTCATTTCAGAAACAAGAAAAATAGATTCGCGTAGCTCTTAATTCCAGAAAACTTGGTGAATAATGATCTTCAAGCACGAAAACTGATAAAGAAAAAAATGTAAAAACATCGTACGAAAATAAGTTTTAACACCTAATAGACTCGTCCACTGGAAAAACGAGATTATTGGGTTAATCTGTTGTCTCGCATTCCCGTTTTTTATCCAAATGGACGATATAATTTTTTTTATTATCTATGAAACAAGAAAATTCGTAATGATTTGTTAATATCAGTACTTCAACTTGATGCCTTCACCCTGTCCACATTTGGAAAAGTCTATTTCTATTAGATGATGCATCTTACGGACTGATGACAAATAAAGGAAACGAACTTATTGTGTAATTGGTTTTAAACACAAGTTTCGTTCCGCAAAATTATTTGCGCAAACGACATTTCAAGGTCAGTTATGATTGATTTGTCTATTTTTAGAAACGTTAACTGGAAGTTTTTTTTTCACAACAGAAAGTGTTATCAATTTTGTTAGTGATTAAAGCATTTCATTTCATAAAAAAAAATTATTTTAATTATAATTAGGGTCGGCGGGAATAAAAAAGCATGAAAAGTCAATTTTATTTTTATTCTGGAAGTCCGCAAAATCGGGTCGGCGGATCCGTAAACCAACAAATTAAAAAATCCTGGCCTAGTTTATAAGATATCTCATATAATTTTCTTAATATGATATCCAATGAACTATATAAGATATCTTATACAAAACATATTTATAAGATATTTCATATACTTGAAGATATCTTAAATAAATCTTATATATTATATGAGATATCGTACATATTATGAGATAATTTGAAATTTGAATAAATAGCTAAACGGCCTGCCATAGATTTATGTTAGCTGGTACTTGTTGTATATATGTTTTTTGTAATAGGCCTCGTTTACCAAACGGCCTAGCCAAGATCAGATGTGCATTTTGTGTTTCACATGAAGTCAAAAATGAGTATCACCTCAGGGAAAAACTCTTTTGATATTTTGGTTCAAAAATGGTTTAAATTATGAAAAATTGCTATCGATAGGCTAACACTGGAAGCATTTATATAATTACATGCAGTTTTGGGAAGAAATATTTAATATTTTTATTAAATAAATGGTGTTTAAAAACTGTATAATTTTCTTTAATGGTTGGCTTCAAGACATGGTCACCAGTCTCAGATTTTTGGTCAATGACAAAGACAACAAAATATGTTTAGAATTATTGAATATCAAACATTTTAATTGAAAAAAAAATGACAAGAACATGTTTAACTCACAGTTATTTCAAACAACAGTAGCTTTCTTTGATCATTAATCTTATCTGATAAAACTGTATCTAAAATTATCTATAAATAACAAAACTTCCAAAAAAAAACCTTTCTTTTGGTGTATAGAACATTAAAATAACTTGATGCATATTCTTACAATAAACAATCAAACTTAGCAATACAATTTATATGTTTTGTCTACGGACAAGACATTGTATTCATATTTAATGAAATGCATTATTAAAACCTAATTTTGATATAGCTGAAAGTGTTCTCTTGAAAAAAAAAAACATACATTTTATCAGGTTTATCTATCAAATGATGCTTAACTTCCAGGAAAATGGAAACAAATACATTTTGATAATGTCTACGGACAAGACATTTTATTGATATTCAATTAAATGCTTTCAAAGATGATTGTTAAAGTTAAGATTAAAAGTTACTATTTAAATTTTAAGCTGTGTTTTTTAAATTTTGGAAAATATAAAAATGTACCCATAATTCTTTACATATCTCAATAATTTATTGATTAAGCCAAACTGAAGACACATTCTTTTAACTGAAATCCATATATCTGACTGTTTAAAACAATCAAACTATTATTAAAACTCAATTTTGACATAGTTGAATGTGTTCTCTTAAAAGAATAACATACATTTTACCTATCAAATAAGGCTGAAATCAAGGAAATTGGATACAAATATATTGTGGTAATGTCTACGGACAAGACAAGTTCAGTTAAAAAAAAAATCTGTTAGAATTAATTGTGACTATATTCATGTTGAAAATACTGAGTTTTAATTTGAATAGATAACTTTCATCACCTATAAATAAGATTTAAGTTCCATAGCAGACAAATAATTGAATTTAATACTTGTTATGTACAAGTGTCTTGTCCGTAGACACCTCCCCATCTGCTGTTAATACTGAAATGCAAAAGATAAAGTTAGAGAAAGAGAAATACTTTTTCTTCATTTGATTTAGTTAATCTTTTAAGGTATGCATCAACTGGAATAAACAATATTGAAGTAAAATAAGGTATGCTTTTTATGACTGATAATCTGACACTTTTTAAAATCCACTCCCGTAAAGTCATTTTACAAAAATTGAGAACACTTAAATTACCATTTATTTATTAAAAATAAGATATTTCTAAGTTTAAACAACACATAGGACTAATTAAGACCCATAAAGCCAAGCAATATTGATAAAAAGACATGTCTACGGACAAGACATGTGTCTACGGACAAGACATTCTGACATATTTTTGAATTTTTTCCTCTATTAATAGATGGTAGAAAAAAATGTTAGTAGTGTTTTCATATCTACAAAAGAACAGGAACTTAGCAATGCAACATAAATGTAATCATGCTTCCAGTTTACTAGGGAATGCATGTCTACGGACAAGACATTTTTTTCACTTTATTTGTATATCCAACTTTGATGGCATATATCTCCAGCTAGGGTACTGCAATTTTGATAAATGAGGTAGTTTCTGATAATATATATACTAGAAGAGAAAACAAAACACATAATAGCATAAATTTAATTTATTTTTCTCTTTTATCACTACACTGAGCAAGCTAAAAACAAAAGTACAAAATTTCATAACGAGCGCATAGTATTCAACTTTTTATCATAACTTTGTAACCACTGAAGATTTTTTGTTGCAACAACCAGTAAAAGAAAGAAGAATAAATTGTCTATATCAGTGAACCAATAATGTAGTTCAAATTAAGTTCACTTATTTACTATCAATTGATAAAAAAAGGTAAATTTTAAATGAAACAACATAACGTGTAATTTTGCCCATTTTCAGCGTGTATTTTAGTGTTTTTTTTCAAAACGGTAACACCTATACATGATATTTGATATTCATTGTGAAACCCTACATTCTCTTCTTCAGTTCAAAGATGTATTACTTATGTAAAGTTTATCTTCTAGTCTTTACAAGCCTATAACATAGACCCAATATGAAATGTACATCTGATCTTGGCTAGGCCGAAAGTTAAGATGATAGTGCATCATATGCAATGATATTCATGTATTACAACTTCCCTGGTCTGAATCCAATAATTTCTCCAATCAGTGTACAGAAGAAATTAACTTAATATTCATTTTCCGTTTTTACAGGAAAATGATATATTATTTCGTCTTATAATGTAGGCATAAAAAATTCCCAATTTGATATTCAAGGGACCCATTTGTAAACACCTGGAATCATCCCTGCAATTAAAAAATTTCTGGTAATTTAAGAATTTATATCATTGTTATCTATAATACTAAAATTACGAGGTCCAATTTGTCAGCCGTCATCACGTAAAAACGATGAATCAAAGAATTCAACTTTATATATGGCTAAGTATTCAGTAAAGTGCTGTTTCAATGGGTGTCCCAGAAAAATGCATTTTTTTCATATTTTAATTATTTTGAGTTTTAATGCAGGTAGCTAATCAATTCACTGCATGATGAAGAGATAATATAAACAGTCTCATATGAAAAGTTTATTGTTGAATAAAGTATTTTATAAATGAAGTGTTGAATTCCCTATTTTTTGCATGTTTATTTTGTGACATGGTCGAATGACCCAAAATCAAAATTGTTTTATTAACCTTTTTGTATGAATGGCAACTAGGTAAAAAGAATTTTCAGGTAAAACAATAGGGTTGGCAAGGTAAACGACACTAAAACATGAAAAATCATCGAAAAATAAGGATTAAAAACAATTTTAAATGGTCATGTTGTTGGACTAACATTTTCTGTCTTCTTCCTATGTGAAAATGAAATATAAGTTATGTAACAATAGAGGGCAATTAAATGCACAAAATATCTTGAGGCTTGAGCTTATTAACTAAAATGTGATAATTCATCATGAAGTTACAGCAGAAAGTTTTATTTTTTTCAGGAATTGTCATTAAAATTTACTCTTGAAAAATCTGTCCAACCGTTACGGGCGAAAATTTCAATTTTCATTTGCAAGTTGCCAACTCAGTTTAAGTTTTTTTTAATGTTTATGACAACAAATTTTACGACAATCGCGATGTGCATACGGTATTGCTGTCAACTGTTCCTTTTTACTTGAGGTCAACGACATTGAAGGGGTGAACACTCTTTCTGTCCAACCAAGAGATGGAAGTTACATCCAACATTAGTCCAAAAAAATGTTACGTCCAACATCCAAGATATTCTCTAAAATGGCTACCACAAGTCACAGAATCAATTTCGCTTCTACTTTGACAATTACTTAACCTTAAATACTACCATATAAATGAAAAATAAAGAGGTTTTAAACTGTTGACAGTCTAAATTTGACATAATTTTGAAAATTAGGACGTAACAAGAGTCCATTAATTTTCTGTTGGACGAACCGTAGGACAAAATCTTCTAATGTCGGACGTAACAGCTTTTTAAAAGTAAAAAGAACCTTGTTAACAACTAACAAGTCCACATAAACTACAAAATAGTTCTCAGACCCTTCCTAGTCTCTTCTTAAGAGGTGCCCATTTTTAAATTCCCATTAGGATCAGTAAATTAATGAATTCTGTCCTATGTTTGTCCGACAGGGAATATAATCTGTCCTATGTTTGTCCTACAGTTTTTTATGGTTTTGTTTTATCCATTTATTTAATAATGAACTATTTTACCTCTTGCTGAGGAACACCAGCTGTAGATATTAGTATAAACAGCATAGTTTTGATTTTGTTTTTGACTTTCAATGATGCAAATGGAACAAATTCTCATCCAAAAATGTCCCCGTTTGTCCAACATATTTTAAGATTTTTCCAACTTATAAGTTAGTTTTTGAAAAATTTAACAAAATGATATACTTTAATTGAAGATCTTATGAACTGTCAGAGAAAAATTGATATATTTATTAACTAGGCCTTCATATAAAAGGAAAATATTCAATTTTTCAATGTCCTGTTACGTCCAACATAACCTCTGTCCAACATGCTATTTAGGTCTAATTTTATGTTTTCTGACTAAATAACTATCTTTTTACATGTAAAACCCTAAACTAGAATCATTCTCCTTTCAGAAAATCATGTTATTAAGATTGAAACAGCTACTTTTAAAATCATACATGTTGTCACACACTAACAACACTATACTGAATACTTAGCCATATAACTAATATAGTACAATGCTGTTGATTAAAAATTACACCACTCCAGACCCTTTTGTTTTCCACATAATTAATATTGCCAATAAGGCCTAAAATAAAATTTCATTTGTTTGGCATTGCCGCCCGACCCACTGAAAAACTTGCCGCCCAAATAATTTTATTTGCGTTTCAGAAATTTTTTTTTTTTATTTAAAAAAAAAATCGAAATTGTGCCGGAATTTGATCATCCGCCGAGTTTGTTCCTGGCTTTACTTATTTCAAATCACAATCTTAAAAGCGCTTGTCTTACACTGTATTGGGAGCAAACATTTAAATGACATGGAATAGAAAAAGTCTGCCAAAAGTAATGTCAAATCAAAGAAACCGGCAGGGGAAAGCATCTCCCTATAATGCATTGGTTAAGGGAGATGGATTTTATCAAAAATCAAATTTTCAGCTATTCTTTGAAAGAAACATTCTGAGAGACCTTGTAGAGGACTCAAATTTTATCTTTTTAAAGCACAAACTGATGATTTCTGCTTGACTTCGTCGCTTCATGAGATAGAATTTTTTCACCGGGACATCACAGAACAAATATGCGTGGCTCTTACATTTGTTGAACTTATTAAATATTTGAAATTTATCATTGACAAATTTTCCCTTGAACCAGAGAACAAAGTATCTACTATAGTCAGAACCACAATGATGCATTTAAGATAATTATGGCTGTAAGCACCAAAGCTTAAACATGTTAAAGACACAAAATGGTCCCAAATTAAAATTTACAGTTTTATAGTAGTTTTGTACCAGTAGATGCTAGCCTGGTACAAAACATACATATTTTAAAGACTAGCATCTTGTGTCAATTGGAGTACTTCCCCTTTTCTTGCCTTTCTTCTTAACATGAATAAGATAATTCTTAAAACATAAAAGATACTGACAGAAACATATATTTATAAATGTATCTAGTGTACTAGTGATGAATAAAATCCCCTCCTTTTCCACAATTCTAAGGGCTCATTAATTTTTCTGTATTCATGTAATGCATGTCCAGATTTCTGTTAATCAAACAAGCATTACATAATTTATTTATCTGCAAAAATTGTCTGTTTTGCTGCATATTTCCATTCCGTTTTAAACCCAGCCCTGAAAAACCTTGCACTTTGATAATATTAGTATAAACACCATGTCTATTTGTGCCAACCTTCCAAATTTTTAATATTTTGCTATCCTAATTTGGTACAGATCCTTTATCCTCAAAACTTGTCAGGGGCAGTAGGCGTGTTTGTACATGTTGTATGGTAGTTCGTCACACCTTACATGTATGATTACTAGCCTCTAGGTATTGGTTTGAGCCCTAGTTGGGCAGTTGCAAAATTAAGGTTTGATTTTCATGTCATATGTGGGTTAGTCAGTTTCCTCCCGCAGGTTGGCGTTTTCCTTCAAGTACTTCGGTTTAGTAAGCCACTAAAACTGACTGCCATGAAATTACCCATATGGTGTAGAAAGTGATGTTTATAAAACCATGAAAACCAAAGCAAATCTTTGTCCATTTGTACAAGGAGCCGTAGTGGTTAAGCCATTTAACTTATGGTTATTTTACCAAACTGTGACCACAACTTCAAGATGTGACATCAGGCCTCTGTTCTATGGGCAGTCCCACAATAAAAGTTCAATTTTCACGTCATACATTTTATATGCTTAATTTGTCAGTTTCCTAGCTGCCTCAGTTCTGTGTTTTTTTCTGGGTACTTTGGTTAACTCTGACAACAAAACTGACTGTCTTACATGAAATTATCCATATGATGTAGAATGTGACATTGACGGTTGACCCCTTTCAAAGAAACCACCAGCATGTACACACAACAATGCTGCAATGCTTTAGACAAAATTGATCTAGAGACTTCATGATTAACATGGATAAAGCTTTTAAATGTAAAAAAAAAAAAAAAAATCCCTACCTACCTACCCACCTGCTGATAGTGTGGGTCGGCAATGCCAAACAAACAATTTTTTAAGGGTGGCCTAATTAAGAAGTTCCGGGTTGAATCCGATACCGATACCAACAGTCTTCACGATGAACTATAAAAACTACAGGCCCGAAGCTCAATTTTTAAAATTTTTTAGTTAGATTCTGTTGGCCTGTAGATATGATTTTTACAGGCCAGAGAGCAATTTTACTAGCCTGGGCTGTCTGGGCTGCCACTCAGCGTGAAGACTGTACCAATAGTATATTCACCTGTTACCTATTAACTTATCTGTACGTTCCGCATCTGACAGGTGCACCACCAAACGCTGTATTTAAGATTTTGCTATATACACGGGTCGTAATGACAGGGTTGACACAACTAAATTCAATCATTGTCACATTGTTCCCGATTGTAGTATTTTAATTAGTATGACTTTCTAAGATGACAATACGAATAATAAAAATCTGGACTTAAAATAAGGCGTATAGGTACAGCATGTACCGTTTTCAATTTGTTAGCCAGAATGGCGTCAAACAGCGAATCAAAGAATTCAACTTTATTTATAACTCATAAAGGGACAATATTGCTGTTGATTAAAAAATACTCCTTTCCAGGCCATTTTGTTTTCCAAATAAATAATAGTACCAATAATTGATAAGTTCCAGGTCGACGGGTTCAAACAGAAAGATGTTGAAAGCAGAGAAAACTGCGCATCTTATAATCGGCATGACTTTATCAGATGACAGTACCAAAACTAAAATAAGGCTTACGCATAGTTATATTCTTTAATTCAGTCACAGACCCGCGATATCACGGGTGTGTTCTAGTATAATAAAAGATTATTCTGCATTATTCCTGATTGATATTTACCTTTAGGACTAGCATCAGAGGTCTTCCTTCTTCCTTTACATCTCTTTGCTGGAGTTTTAAAGCCTTCTATAATAGTCTCAGCTTCAAGGTCTAATTTTCTTTTCACCTGAAATCAAAATGATTAGCATTTTAGAAAGCTGTTACTTTATAATATTAAAGGATGTATATGTTAGTAAGTGTTTTTAGTTTTTTTTTTATAGATTAACCCATTGGTTTTCCTGTTTGTATGGTTTTACACTAGTAATTTTTTAGGTCCATTATAGCTTGCTTTTCCAGTGTGAACCAAGGCTTCATGTTGAAGGCCGTACCTTGATCTATTTTAGTTTACTTTTATAAATTGTTACTTGGATGGAGAGTTGTCTCATTGACACTCATACCACATCTTCCAATATCTAGTTGTACATTCTTGCTTTAATATCAAGATCTTGAACCCCAAAAATTATAAATCGGAAAACATTATTTGTCTCTACCCCCTTGTTGTTTTGTCATATTGAAATCATCATTTAATATTTTTAAAACAAGGCCAGTCAATCAGCTACCAAAAAGATTCATATAAATTGGTCTATGATCCTAATTGAAATTCTAGTGATCTATACATTTTGTACATGCATACTATCATGACTAATTTTAAAAGATATTAAATCTAACATCCTGTTGACAAGACCCCTTTGTTCTTTTATGTAACTTCTCAAAACATTAAGATGCATTGAACAATTTTATCTGAATGTGCACATGGTCATGGGATTATCTGGTATTATGCAGATCTTTGGAGTTGGAAAAAATGTGTACATGTAATAACATTCACTTTTTATGTTATAAATTTCATTTCAAAAATAAAATCTTTAAATAAACAATTCCAAATTATTCATTAAAAATGTTCAATAAGACAATAACTATATTATTTGGTTGCATATTGAGTTGGCCGTCAAAACGCCCACCTTCCAGGAAATAATTTAGTTTTACTTTTGCATACTTCAGCGATTTTCATGAAATTCTAAAAAAAATTCAGAACTACCTGTTTTCCAAATGACGGTTTCACATCCTCAACTAGTCCTAATGGACTGAGGCAAATTGTCCGTGGGGTGTGGCCACCCTGTTGTATAGTGTAGGTACTCTGGTAATATGCTTGCGTGTCCTTAGTTGCACTCAAAGGTTGGCGATAAATACTGGCTAAATTTAAGATCTGGGGTGAAGATTCGATGCTAAACTCTGGTTCTTGTTTAACAATAGCTGTACAAATTTCCCTATTTTCCAATACACCTCCCCGTGGCATCTTCTAGAAGATCGGTCTAATATTGATGTCTCTCTTCTTTGTTTGAAGTTTCGCCGACACAATGACAGTCAACTTCCGGTTCATTAAAAACTATAAATTAGAGAAATAAACGGTGCTATGTCATTAATACTGTTAAAAATATATTCACTAATTATTTCTGTAAACAAATATAAGCAATAATCACTTAATCCGTTATCACAAATCACCAGATGCAAAAAGATTATAGGCAATGTCCAAATGTAAACAACCCTTGTCAGCCGACCAAGAGATTACGAACAAAGCAATTTGGAAATGGCGCGAAATTGTATTTCCCGCGATATGACATCACCTGAAGCGGCCCTGTACCATCAATATTGCTACAAGACAGCGCAAATTGTCCCGTTTTCGTCAATAAAAAGGCTGTACAAAGAGCTGTTAATCGTTTAAATCGTCACAAATAAGATTAGTAATAAAATACATTTAATTTTGACAAAATAATTCTTCAGATTTTTAGAATTTTTGCTCATTCATATTGTTTGTGCATAAGAGGGGCCAATTCATTCATTTGACAACAGCTGATTAAAGTAATATCACATTGATCTAACGCGTTATGACACCAATGCCACTTTTGGTATTATTTTTGGAAAAAAACGAAAACAAACTGACTTAAAAAATGTTACCTCTTTTCTAACTTGCAAATAAAAAGTTCTAATCCGGTATTAAATTTACCGTAATTTTTTTTCAAGTTTCTTATCGGCAAATTATTTCCGGTAATTATAACATTACATGAATGACATGTGTAATTTCATAGTCCCTTCATAAACTTTGATTTATATCAATAATTTGTAATTTACATCGATATATCTGTTGTTGATAATTGTCATAATTGGTGACTCTACAATAGTGTAATACCTCGAGGATACGAGACAATTCTTTGTTATTTGTCAAACTTACAAGACAAACAATTAAACAAACAAACATCGTCAACTCCAACAATTTTGTTTTATTCATTAAGAACTTATGAGTTATTAAGTTAATGCAAACACATAGAAGATCATAGAAAAGACGGGAAAAAAAATAATTAAAAAAACTTCCTTTTAAAAGAAATTATAGACGTTTCTGTGTTACATGTGAATTTTTTAGTTTAATAGTGTGTAATATAATATTTATTTTAAAATTTAACTTTGTCACAAACTTAAAATTATTGCTTGAAGCCGGCTGTGACTTCAAATCTACTAGTTTTTATAATATACTCAGATTGAAATTTAGGCATCATGAACAAAATCATTTGAATGGAAAGAATCGTTATAATATTAATTGGAAAACTTAAAAAAAAAATGCGGATAATAATATATCAGAACTACAAATTAATTATATATTTAACAAAATACTGAGAGAAGTTTAAGTATTATTCACATTTTTATTATTATCTAGGCAATACAGACTAGAAATTTAGAATGTAGGACAGAAAGTCACAAGACAAAAAGTCACAGACAAAAAGTCACGGACAAAAAGCCACAGGACAAAAAGTCACAATTCATTTTTTCTTATTATTTTCTTTGAATAAAAAATGCTTATTTCCACAAAAATATTTTTGTATTTTTCTTGAACTTTTGTATATAAACCAACTTTGTAAACAAAATTTATCAAAAAATAACAAAGATAATCAAATAATTGTTAAGAAAACAAAAGGTCAAAGTGGCTTGGCACTTAAATGGCTTCATGGTGCCAAGAAATATATCTTTTGCATGATTAAAATTAAATAAATCTTCATTTTTCAAGCATAATGACACATTTCCTTAACTTTAATATGCATATATGTATTAAAAAGTAAATATTTCAAGATATTTCTCTTATATATTCAAATAATTGTCAACAAATTGTTTGTGACTTTTTGTCCTGTGACTTTTTGTCCTACCAAATTTGTGACTTTATGTCCTGTGACTTTTTGTCCTGTGACTTTCTGTCCGTTTACCGAAATTTAGGATACCCCTACATATATTGCAAAAAAAAAAAGACCGTAACAATAAAATTGTACTATTACTTGTCCGCGTACTTACATTTTACAGATTTGTTAAACAATTGTCCTCTTCCAAGTATACAAAATATCCTGATGCACAAAACTGCCAAATTCACTGCACAATTCAATGGATGTATTCAAAAAGTATTAGCTCACAACTTCGATCACTGCAAATTATATAATTTACCAGCTTTTTACTTATTACATAAATAATATCGATTAAGACTCCAGTTGAATCCCACGCGACTTATTTGTTTGCACAACAATTTATAATATGATAAGTCGATTAATAATTAATATAGGTCTTATTACACTTGTTCAAACTGTCGGACAGCTAATAGCCTGTCACAGCTGGAAGTTATAGACTCTGGATTTTCTCACCCCAGTGGGAGGGACTTTTCAAAATTTACGTAAACGGTTATTTTGGGGACGCCAGGGACTTTCTATACTAAAAATCAATAAAGACGAGTCCCGTTAGTATAGAAAGTCTCAGGGGACGGCCACATTTTTTACATTCAGTCTGGAATAGTTAAATTTTGAAGTAGCTAAAAACTGTTAAAATTCCGACAAGTAAGAATTAATATGAATATCATTAACATTTCAAATGTAAGAATTTAAACACATGTAGTGAATGAATAAAAAACAACTATTAACATAAACACGGGTTTGACTTGAGACAAACAAACCTTGGCGTTGCTTTGGTTCAAGTCTGTCATATTCGTTTTTCGTAATTGTTTAGTTATAAATTATGTTTTTTTTTTTTCTCAATTGAATTGTTCTTTTTGTAGCCGATTACGTGGCGTATATATAGTGTGCACCACATTTTTATGTTATTTCTTCATAGACAAAATAAACTGCAGTTATCTAAGACTATCAAAGTTTACTACACTTAAGATTTTTTTTTGTTAGAAAGTTAACCTGCATATATATATATTCAGAATTGATAAAAATCCGAAAGCAATAGCAAGGGCATAACCAGAGAGTAAAGACTTCGCGTGAATAACAGTTAAGAACGAATCTCATTTCCTTTATGCTTGTAAACTTAACATTAATCTTTTCATAGATTCGAAGATAAAACGCCATGACAATTCTGCATATATTCTATACACTTCTTAGAACTCAAAATCGTTCCCTTCAGAGGACTTGTGAAACACAAAATATTTTTTAACTTAAAACAGCACAAACTAAACATTTGACACATTCGAAATTAAAATTTCTTAAAATTCATAGCCCACAGTTTTCATAAATAACATGAATAAGGAATATAATAATATACATATCTATATAGATTGTCTTTGTACGGTAAGAGAGATATACCCTGTTATGTTTGTCTTTGTACGGAAATACAGATATACCCTGTTTATGGCTGTTTGTTTATTTAAGCCACAGGGTACACACATCTGTTTGTCAACAAATATCGTTACAATCACTAATTTATTGATCAATGATAACGATGACGCAATATAAACAAAATTCAAACCGTCCAATGAAAGTAAATATGAATTAAATATGATAAATCAAATATGATAAATGCAATGACAAATCTCATGTTGCGTTTATTGATTCAATTCAATATTTTATTTAAGTTTCATCTCTCAATAATATATAATACAACATTACATTATAAAATGTAAAAATATATAAATATAAAAGGACAGCCATTCTGTACAGAATTACAAGAGACTATAACATTAAAAATTATATAAAGAATGCATCTATTATAAAATATATTGACATTAGCATTATTTACAGTATAACACATTTCTACGTCTATTGATTGTGTAAAGTACATTTACGCCTCCTCTGAGTCTCCCCTGTAATAAAAATTTAAAGTCTACTCTAAATACATATTTCAAAATTTTGTAAAACAAAAATAAGGAGAATGGTTGCACGTGCCCATGTTTCCTGCATGGAAAACATTATCGTTCTGACCAAGTCCTTGTTCTGACTAAACATGCGATATTGGAGCTTTGTTAACCATTTCTACACCACATTCAACCAATTTTTAACTGATTCACTCCTATAACTTACATAATCTAAGAAGAATGTGGATACATTTAGCGGATCGAGATGACCTCAGGACCAAGGACGTATAACAAACATCTAATATACGTCCTTGAAAGGACATACAATACGAGATAGATATAAAAAGGGATTCTTTTTGTTTTGTTCAATCATTAATGAGATTGAAATAGTAAAATAATAATTCACTTTTAGCAGCAGTTTGTTTCAATTTAGTATACCAAAATTTAGCTTGAGATGGGTTACGCTCGAATAAGGCGTGTTCATAGAACTAATAGGAAAAGAATATCAACATTGGAAATGATACAAGGATAAACCATTTGATTGACTGATTCGAGCAACGAAAACTTATTCTTGTGCAGGTACAAACGATGATAACATATATTTTTAGCATATAATATGCAGTCAAACAGACCTAGGAAAGTCCAATTGCACGAGTTCGCTATCTATCTATATCATACATTTAGGTTCATATCGGATTATATATATATATGACAGTCGGAAGTCTTCGAAAGTCAAATCGGTGAACACAAATTTGACAGCTGATTCAAATTTTAAAGAAAATTTCATTCAGATAGGTTTTGTAACAAATGCAAAACGCATCATGAATGAAGATTTAAATTTAGATGTATACTTATATAACCTCTTTTGACTTTTAGCGTCATTTCAAGTTACACGTATATTCCATTTTTGTAGCATATACTGCTCAACAATTCTAAGAGGTGAAAGAAAAATCTGCATTTTGTATTCCAGTAAATTTATATAGTTTGGACGAATTTAACATCTCAAATCCTAAACCATCGATTTTTCAATTTAGATTCAACTATAATAGTGTATTTCGTATTTATTTTAAATCGCATTAAAAATATGTATAATACAGACATTAATTTGTGTAACCTTGGATCCGTTCTGTCGTAATAAGAAACTACTCAACGTTTACCCACACCTTGGAAATACACAAATTGGCCTGTAACAGGATCTGGCATACTTCTGATATATATATGGGGGTCATGATATGGGGCCCCTAATTTTAGTTTTTAATTCTTTATCTGTATTACGACAATAGTTTGATTTCTTGTCGATATTTCAGTTCCCGCCGTTTTTTTTGGTTGTCTCTTTGGTCTCTTTTCTTTATTTTGTTTTCCATTGATTCTGTATGTTAAGACCTTAGGTATTCTCTATTCGGTGAATCTCAACCGGACCCTCTTAACAGTTTATAAAGTTTGTAGTAAAGAAATTGTTATCACGGCCCACAAAGTTCATTTCTTGGAAAGGACTAACTCTATTATTAACATATCTAGGTGACAACCCTAATAAAAAAATCCAACATCAGATAAAAAATTGTAATATGAATCACGTAGAAATATTCTCAGGGTACGACGCATGTTAGTATGAAAGAAATCGCATTAAATTGCTATAAAAAATAGGGATGGAAAATATAAACGGAACCTTTCAGTCACGCATTTTAATTTTGAACAGGTTAGGGACGACATCAAAAGATCAATGTAAGATAAAAAAAAAAACTTAATTCAAATAGTTTGGGGTGGGGGGTTGAACTGCTGCAAGATGTGCTTATCCGACATTGATTTTTACATATATCTATATGGGTCGATCAATTTTTCCCAAATTAAGTTAAGAGGAGGGGGGGGGGGGGGGGGTGGGGGGGGGGGGGTCAGTGAAAAAAACTATGTGAATTAAGTTTTTTTATCCTTCATTGAACTTTTGATGTCGTCCCTTATAGGCAAGTTCGTGTACCGCAAAATAGTCGAAGGAATTCACAGATATACGTGCAGACTATTTGTAATGTTTTTAATTGCGAGGCACATGATTGGATACATATAAAGCCACAGAAAGATTTGGGAATTTAAAATAAATAAATATCAGACAACTCCATAAGGAAGTTGTTGTCCAGTAATTTAATTCAAAACATCTCCACCATAAATGTATCTACCAGTATAATTAGATGTGGATTTAGGGAGAGGGGAACAGGGACAAGGAGGTCACCGTATGGAGCTACCTATATATCTAATGGCATGCATATACTTTTGCAAGTCCCAGATAGTTGAAAATAGCGTTTTCAAAGTCCTGAATCCGCATCTGATGATATATTTATGATGTACTTGCACGGAGTGTATTATAATACCATGAAAGACTTATTCTCCGATTTCATATCAGCATGCGTGGTTTTCCCCATCATCACTTATTCCATAGTAATTAGATTTTTTATCTGTAGGGGAAGGTATTTTCCTCGAGGTGGATTTTGCGTGACCTGGTGAAACGTTTTTCAAATAATTTTATTTTTAAAACTTTTTATGAAAACAATTTCAACAAGCAGTCTACTAGTGAACAACGAAGGAAGGTAGCCCAGTAACACAATTTATGAAAAAAGGCATTTATACAGAGCTCCAGATAAGAATTCATAAATTGGGTTTTTAACCCACCATTTTCATATATAATTGGGTGATAAAGTTTTTTAATTGCATGATCAATTCCAATTCACCCCTCATGTTAATATCAAATTGGGTTTTTCACCACCAAGCTCCTTAATGTATTGGGTTTTTCATCAACACAATATTGAATATTTAGGCAATAGCAACCCCAGATTTTTTCCATCTTAAATATGTTTCTTTCTTTGTTTAGCTGTTTTATTTGGTTTAGGGTTAGGGTTATTTGCTAGCTGTTTTATTTGGTTTATTCACTGAGGAGCAATTGTAGGTTTAATTTGTGTTCCGTTTCAAACCTTCTGCCAGTTTTGTATTTTTTCATATAAACTGTAAAAAAACGGATATGTATATGCACAGGCACTCGTCTTATACCTTTATATAATAAATTCTGAGACCAGTGCCTGTGTGTGTATTCATTAATTAACAGTAAAATGAAAAAAAAATAGTATATAAACTCTAATTATACTTGAATGGTTTTGTTTTATTCCAATTTTCATAAATCTGGGTTTAGTTGTCTTTTAATAGAACTTTTGGTTTCTGATGCTTTATCATGTCATAATTGATTTGGCCTTTCACTTTTTCCAACTGATTTCGTTTTTGAGGAAACCCTGTTTTTATTAGCAATGTTCTCGTTTAGGTATGCACACACGCCCGTGTGTTCGATGGACGCTTCCTAAAAACACTGGCTGAGTCTTGTTATCATCATAACTTTCCCTCAGCTTTTCAAAAGAAGCAGAAAACATGCTTCTGTATTCAATATTTTTACCGGACATTCACTTTCGTTTTAATTCAATGTATGTTATGATAAGTCCCGAGCAATGCGAAAAAAATATGACTACATGACACACGCTACGCTAATTGGATAAACACCGAGAAGATCGGAATATTTTCAAAAACACGTGTACCCTTTGAGCAACGGAAAACTCTAACAGGGACCCATTTCAGCTACTTGATGCAGGGATCTATTTTTAGAACGAAAGGAAATTTCCAATTATAAATATTATAAGAATAGTTTACGCGACGACTGTAAACAGATAAGGGTAAATAACGCAAATGGAAGCCAATAAAAGGGTCGAGAACTCATGGTTTTGGCATATTATTGGGTTTTCCTTTGAATTAATTGGGTTATTGAACCCTGCAATGGGCAATTGCATTGGGTTTTTTATTCTTTGTATTGCGTGATCACGCAAATACGCAGCTTATCTGGAGCTCTGTTTATAGATGGCAGCATTCAAACTTCAACTTCAAAGTCAAGTTCTTAAAACCATTTGTGAATATAACAGAAAGGAATTGACTCAAAGCCTGAATAGTTCACCTATCAAAACAATACCTTGTTTTGTTGATCATTTTTATGATTTTTACAAGTTCTACCTAAAGGTCCTTTCTATAATACTTTTACATATAAAAGACAACCAGATGCTCCGCAGGGCGTAGCTTTATACGACCGCAGAGGTTGAACCCTGAACGGTTGGGGCAAGTATGGACACAACATTCAAGCTGGATTCAGCTCTAAATTTGGATTGTGATTAAATAGTTGACACAGCATAGGTTTCTGACACAGAATGAATGTGTTCTAATGAACTTAAAATTTTTGTTTTCTCTTAGAGCAATTCACTATGCTGTTGAATATTAATCCTCTCAAAAAAATGTTTGAAGAAATTTTCTTTTTTATTTATGAAATTTCAAATGAGAAAAATTGAACCCAATTTTTTAAATCACATCCCCCTTTCCCTTATTCCAAAACTAATCTCAATTAAAATTTCTAATGGAGTTTGCAACAATAACTACTCATTTAAATACATCATAAAATATTAAGATGTAAAAAAACTGCTTGTTATCACTGAATGGTAAAGATTATTTTAATTTATCAGTTGGTAGTAAAAAGTGAATATACATTGTATATTGTATATAACAAAGATTTAAGTTGATTCTGGACAAAGAAAGATAACTCCAATTAAAAAAAAATCTTGCTATTGCACAATATTTTGCAATTAGATATTTCTTGCTTACTATTCTGGACAAAGAAAGATAACTCTAATTAAAAAAAAAATTGATATTTCACAATATTGTGCAATTAGATATTTCTTGCCATTGCGCAATACTGTGCAATTGAAAAGACTTGCTATTGCACAATACTTAATATAATAATTTTAGATCCTGATTTGGACCAACTTGAAAACTGGGCCCATAATAAAAAATCTAAGTACATTTTTGGATTCAGCATATCAAAGAACCCCAAGATTTCAATGTTTGTTAAAATCAGACTAAGTTTAATTTTGGACCCTTTGGACTTTAGTGTAGACCAATTTGAAAACAGGACCAAAAATGAAGAATCTACATACACAGTTAGATTTGGTATATCAAAGAACCCCATTTATTCAATTTTTTATGAAATCAAACAAAGTTTAATTTTGGACCCCGATTTGGACCAACTTGAAAACTGGGCCAATAATCAAGAATCTAAGTACATTTTTAGATTCAGCATATCAAAGAACCTAACTGATTCATTTTTTGTCAAAATCAAACTAAGTTTAATTTTGGACCCTTTGGACCTTAATGTAGACCAATTTGAAAACGGACCAAAAGTTAAGAATCTACATACACAGTCATGACAGTTAGATTCGGCATATCAAAGAACCCCAATTATTCAATTTTGATGAAATCAAACAAAGTTTAATTTTGGACCCTTTGGGCCCCTTATTCTGTTGGGACCAAAACTCCCAAAATCAATACCAACCTTCCTTTTATGGTCATAAACCTTGTGTTTAAATTTCATAGATTTCTATTTACTTATACTAACGTTATGGTGCGAAAACCAAGAAAAATGCTTATTTGGGTCCCTTTTTGGCCCCTAATTCCTAAACTGTTGAAACCAAAACTCCCAAAATCAAACCTAACCGTTCTTTTGTGGTCATAAACCTTGTGTCAAAATTTCATAGATTTCTATTAACTTAAACTAAAGTTATAGTGCGAAAACCAAGAAAATGCTTATTTGGGCTCTTTTTGGCCCCTAATTCCTAAAATGTTGGGACCAAAACTCCCAAAATCAATACCAACCTTCCTTTTGTGGTCATAAACCTTGTGTTAAAATTTCATAGATTTCCATTCACTTTTACTAAAGTTAGAGTGCGAAAACTAAAAGTATTCGGACGACGACGACGACGACGCAGACGACGACGCCAACGTGATAGCAATATACGACGAAAAATTTTTCATATTTTGCGGTCGTATAAAAACTGGATAATAACTGAAAAAAAAAATTCGTTATCTAAGGACAATAATTCCCATCCATTAGGAGTCATCCAATGGATTTGGTCGTATTGAAAGTTCAGTAGGTGTTGTACTGCTGATCCTTTTTTCAAGTTTCCATTTTCTGCATCTCTATAAACCAGTTTTATATGTTGTAGTTAAAAGGCAATGTCATCACTACTGAACTCTTTTATCAGATACAAACACTGACAATGTTTTAGACTTTGAACAGACATAGTAAAACTATCATGGTTCAATAGGGCCAAACTATCATCAGTTTGATTGACTCATGGCTGATTCACTTCCAGTGGCAAATATTACATGTATATTTTCTTTCAATGAATTGAAATATAATGTGTTTTGTACCAGACCTGTCACCAAACAGTCTACAGTTGGATTTTTATCATGTTAGCTCACAAGGTAGCAGTCAGTAGAAAATCATACCTGTCTCTGTACTTTGTGTCTTTTGTTATTTGTTTTTGTGCTTAATATCAATTAGGTGAGTTGAGCTTTCAAAAGATTTTGACAAGTTTGTTTTCATGTTGTTACACACTGTCCCTGGCTGGCTAGGGCTGAACACTCCATCAACATCGTTATGTGCCTGTTGGAAACCACGAGGTTGCATTCTAATGTCTTTCTGTTGTTTGGATGTATAAGTGTCTGTCCACATGCACTCTGTGTTTTTGATAGATGTATTTCTATTTAAATCCATCTGATGAGTTAAGCCCTTTTCAACTGATTATTATAGTTTGTTATTATGTTGTACTGTAACACCACTGTGCAGGGTAGGGGATGGTTTGTTATTATGTTGTACTGTAACACCCCGGTGCAGGGTAGGGGATGGTTTGTTATTATGTTGTACTGTAACACCCCGGTGCAGGGTAGGGGATGGTTTGTTATTATGTTGTACTGTAACACCCCGGTGCAGGGTAGGGGATGGTTTGTTATTATGTTGTACTGTAACACCCCGGTGCAGGGTAGGGGATGGTTTGTTATTATGTTGTACTGTAACACCCCGGTGCAGGGTAGGGGATGGTTTGTTATTATGTTGTACTGTAACACCCCGGTGCAGGGTAGGGGATGGTTTGTTATTATGTTGTACTGTAACACCACTGTGCAGGTTAGGGGATAGTTTGTTATTATGTTGTACTGTAACACCACTGTGCAGGGTAGGGGATGGTTTGTTATTATGTTGTACTGTAACACCCCGGTGCAGGGTAGGGGATGGTTTGTTATTATGTTGTACTGTAACACCACTGTGCAGGTTAGGGGATAGTTTGTTATTATGTTGTACTGTAACACCACTGTGCAGGTTAGGGGATAGTTTGTTATTATGTTGTACTGTAACACCACTGTGCAGGTTAGGGGATAGTTTGTTATTATGTTGTACTGTAACACCACTGTGCAGGGTAGGGGATGGTTTTGCACCAGTAAACTGGTTGAACCCCCCCCCCCCCCCCCAACATATTCCATATGTGCCTGTAACTCATTGATTGTTGTATGTTGATGTGTTACATATTTGTTTTAAGTTAATTTTTTTGTGAATGAAATTAGGACATTACATTTTGTTTCATTTGTTTCACATTTTTCATTTTGGGGCCTTTTATAGTGAACTATGAGGTTGGGCTTTGCACATTGTTGAAGGTAGTACAGTGACCTATGCCATTTTCTGTGTCATTTATGGGCTCTTGTAATACATTTACATAAATAAAAGTTATATTAAACAGGCTATTATTTGAACTTGGAATTATTTTTAATTATGGAATTTTCATAATTTCTTGTGCTCGAAATTTTTAATGAATTCCATGTTTATTCTGTATTATAATGTTCTGTGCTGCGCACAACACTATCTATACAAAAGACATTATATGGAAAGTGTTATGCACTGATCAAAACATTATAATACAAAATAACCATCGAATTCATCAAAAAATTTTAAACACAAGAAATTATGCAAATTCCATAATTAAAAATAATTCCAAGTTCAAATAATAGTCTGTTATTTGTTGGTTACATCTTCACTTCAGTAAAAGAGGCGACTGGTCATTGTTTATATGGTATCTGTAGCCTTCTAAACCAATGTCTTCAGCATTCAGAAGTAAGGGCTGTTTAAATCTAGTCATGGTCATTCTTCACACATACCTTACGTGCTAGCAGGTTTGAAAATCCTACTTATAAAAAAGAAGATGTGGTATGATTGCCAATGAGACAACTATCCACAAAAGACCAAAATGACACAGAGATTAACAACTTTAGGTCACCATACGGCCTTAGTCTGCCAGACACTGTCCTTCACATCAAAGCATAAAGTCACAAGAATATTCTTTTTGCATGTACCCATTATTAGACAAATAGTCAAAACTAGATAGGTTGAATTGCCTAAATATGATATCAAATCTTTTATATTAACTTCCACCAGCCTATTGTTGAAGAAAAAATGTTGCCCTATGGATGTCTTGTTTATCTATACTGTGGGGTTGCTGGTCATTGATGACATGTATACCCCACATGTCATTCTAAGTAAGTTATTTTATCCTGAATATGCCTGTAACATACATGTATACAATTTGTTGTTTAAATGTAGCTATCAAATAATGTACTTGTGTGTTTTAATTTCTTAATATTTTTTGTTTTGCACATGCATGGACTATTTGCCACTGGACGTACATCAAACAACTATCAATTCATCACCAATGATGACCTCCATGTTATCAGACTACTGCAAAAGTGTGTTCATTGTTATGTTTTTTTTATTTTAGCATCAGACTGTTATAAGAACAGGTCTGAGAAAACACCCTTTTTTTTCGTTTGCTGTCCCCATTCTTGTTATTATAGTATCTTTTTTCTTTATTTTTGTTGTGTGCCTTCCTGATTCATTTGATTGTATTTATAGGGTGGAAATAAAAGAGAGTTGAAATAAATTTTTAAATGCATTATTTTAACTTTTCAGCAGTCGGAATGAGTGATTAGACCAGTTGCAAAAGGTAACAATTATAGTTTTTGGAAAATCTTTTATCTTTCCTATACTAGTATGGATATGTCTGGCTAAATTAATTACCTACACAGCTGGATTTTCTTAAATGTTAAATATAATGTGAGACTTGTACTGTACATTACAGATACCAAAAAATTAGCAAATTTTGCAGGTTAATTTTTTTAACTTAATTTTATAAAGAAATGATAGGGATACTTTTTACTGATAGATTGATTTAGGTTTGCTTTCAGTCCAGGGGCAAATATTTCATCAATATCTAGGACCCTTGTTATTTCATTGCTTTTATTAGAAAATTATTTCTTTTAATACATGTATACTTTTAATTACTTTAATAATATTCAAAATTGTGTTGTTGTCAATTTTGAATATTATTTAAGTATTGCATTCTTTTGCATGATCTGACCACCCGGCATACCAAGGTATCTACTTCAGGGACTCTACCAAAACGAATTCAAAGGCGTTGGTTCACCACACAGAGTTTAATTTTTTAATTACTTTTAATTGCACTAAAAATAACAGCAATGTGAAGTGTTTTAACGATTTTATTGCTTCACTAAAGCTAAGGAGTAAGGACATGAAAACACATGATCTATTTACATGTAGTAAAAAGATCCTTAAAAATTTGATAAAAATTTAACAACAAAATCCATTTGATCCAATGTTCCTTCTAAAAAAACTTCATTTTTAACTACAGTTTGTTCTGCACTTCTTCAATGCTGGTTATCAAGTCACTACTCTGGTATTTATCTGCCATTATTATGTGAGTTATCTCCCTTCAACTGTTTAGTTATCTCCCTTCAAATGGCTAGTTATCTCCCCCTTTACTGGCTAGAAAATATCTGAATCATCTGGAGCATCTAAGTCTCTGTATTCAATAACTCTTCTGGGATCAGATCTGAAAATAAAATGGATCATGCGTTAGTAAAAAAAATATTGTTTGAGGAAAATGATTGAGGCTGTTTTATAATTGAACAGGAAGGGGAGGCTGTTTTATAATTGAACAGGGTCGGGGAAAGGTGTGTCAGATAGGAAGAAATATAATTTAAATTTGATTGGTGATTGTGTTTTTTTCCCCCAACTGTTTCAAAGTTATATAGAATCTTTGAGAAAAAAAAATGTGGGTGGCTGCAGCAATGAACTGACAGTGGGACAGAAAACAGACAGATATGAGGAAGGACTGAAGGGAAAAGTGATGAGTGTTTCCGGTTACATCATCTTGAAAAATAGGGTCGGTAGGTCGGATTTTTTTTTTTTTTTTTTTTTTGACATTGTAAACGAAATCCGGAAAATTATCATTGTTTTCCAAAGTCAGAGTCCGTAATTAGTTTCAAATAATGGAAGTCGGCCATTTGCAATGTTTTTGAAGCACCTGGTGTGCAAATTTCTTGGATTTTAACCTATTTGGAATACCTTTTGACATTAATAAAATGTTTTATAGGCTTTCTGTGCCAGTAGAAGCAAGTTTAGATAAATTATTATGTCGATTAACAGGACCCTGTGTCAAAAAACAGGGTCGGTTGATACCATTTTTTTTTTATTTTTGAAGATCCTATAAAAAAATTAGGGTCGGTGCTAAATAACAGGGTCGGTCGGGTTACCGCTGATTTTTGTTTTCTCGGCCTGACTATGTTCCCATTTTTTTTCCAGAGAGCATTTCATGCTTGTTGGCACATTGATGATTAAGATCAAAGACAGTCAGTATTGAGTCGCAATGTGTCTTGTGTCTTGGTAGAGTGACACATCTTCCTGCAGAATGTCATCTTACCAATAAGCAAGTTTATCGACAAATATCTAGCACTGTATATTCCTACCAAATTAACATATTGTCTTTCTTTATGTGGATTGTGCATATAATAGTTTTAAGTAACCATCAATCAATCATCATGTACCGGTACTTTAATTCCTAAAATAAGTATCTGATCCCTAAAGACAAAAGAGTCAATAAAAAGTTCATTGAATTCCATTAATTCAGACATTCATCCAATTCTCTGAAACTTTCACCTTGGTGTTTAGTGCAATAAATCAAGGCAGCAGTAGTTTACTGATGTTCAAAATCTTTGATCATGTGAAAAAAGTTTCAAGTGCAATAATGTGCCTGTAGATGGATTTTAGAGACAAAACATTCTAGCACTATCCACACAAATAGATGTATTTACACTTGCATGCAATTTGCCGGTCATTATCTAAAGTCACACAAGTTCTCTCATTATATTGCATCACAAATAAACCCATTTGACATCATAATCAAAAAGTGCTTGTTGCATGACATCAAAAGATTTTTCTGAGCTAGATCTCGCATATTGTGGATTCATTTATTTTCGTGGGTACCAATTTTTCTTGGATTAAGGAAAACTTGTATATTCGTGGATATATAATTTTTTGCTTCAGTCTGAATACAAATTTTAAGAAAATTTGACATTCGTTGAACATTAAATTTCATGGTTCAACTGCATCCACGAAAAATTGGTATCCACCGAATAATAATGAATTCACAGTATTTGTAGCAAATTCCGCTAAATACCCCAAGTGTAAATACTTCTACTGTTATGATTACTCAACTGATTATGTCGATGTCTGTTAGATCTACAAAGAATTAACATTAATTAATTCCTAGAAATTTATTCTTTCATCATATGAAACAAACATTTTCATTTACCTGTTAAAAGTGTCTAAATTGCCACATTTTACCCCAAAAATATTAAAATTTTGTTCAAGCAAAACGTTTCACTCTAAACACTAGTCACAGTTTCTGAAGATGAATGGTTACTATGATGAAAGTATTATATATCATTAAGACTCATCTAGTTGCAGATAAATAACATTTTTAAAGCCATGGATGTCTACTTAAATATTTGAGGAGCTACATGACATAAAGAGACTGAAAAAGAATAGGACAATCAATCTAAAGTCAATCTAAAGTCATCCTTGAATTACAACTTTTTGCTTCTTTTTCTAATAAGATGATCCATGTGGACAACTCAATGTTTCATCCTTCTCTAGCAGTCTTCAAATCAATTTATTTTTGTGTTGTTCTAATTTACCTCATGTGTTAATAAAAGAGAACATCCAGATTCCACATCTTCACAACAATTTAAATGCCCCTTTATTTACTGCTTGTAAGAGATCTTAAAAGAAATAGCCTCTTATTAGTTGGTGTACAGTATATAAGCAAGCATTTGTTTTATGATTTAACATATTATATAGAGTATTACCTGTACCCCCTGTTGTAGCCTCCTCCTCCTCCTCCAGATCCCCTGTAGGGACCTCGATATGGTTCACGATTACGATATGATGGTGACTGGTAAGATGGTGGTCCACCACTTCCTGTTTAATAGAAAGCAAGAGTAAAATCAGTTCTGTGTTTTGGAATTTTATTGAAATCCACATGAAAAACAAATATATAAGTGTCACCTGGAAGCCGTCGTCAATCACTGTCGTCTGTCATTGTCAACACATTTTGAAACTGTACCCTTCTGTTAACCTCTACCATTCAATAACAGTCAAAACCAAACAATACATAAAAGTCCCAAGGGTGGTAAGTTTGGACAGGTTTCACTGTAGTTTGTGAACAGTTTACAGGATATATATGTACATAAGTCAGGAACCTTATGTTCAGTGGTTGTCGTTTGCTGATGTGGTTCATAAGTGTTTCTTGTTTCTTATTTTTTTTATATAGATTAGGCTGTTGCTAATCTCATTTGAATGGTTTTATGGTAATTTTTGGGGCCCTTTATAGCTTGCTGTTTGGTGTGAGCCAAGGCTCCGTGTTGAAGACACTACTTTGACCTATAAGGCCAATTAAAATTAATTGCTAGATTTTCATCCCCGCCCACCCCTCTGAAATCGTCCCGCCCTGATTTTTTTTATTTAACAAAAATACGATTTCCGGATTTTGGTCATGTCCGTTACCAGGAACCATCGATAATTTCGTTTCATTCGAAACTTCCTGTTTCAAATTTCTTTTTTGTATTTCTTCGCCGGAGTATTCCCATCGAAAATGATTAAGTCGAAATATTCTGCTGCTCTATAATGACAACATCATCTACCGAGAATAGCAGGGGTTCAAATTAACATTTGGTACTGGAAGGTCCAGGACCTTTGACACTCAAAACTGAAAGGTCCACAACCTAAATTGCAGGTCCTACTTTTACTTGAAATATTTTATAACACAGTAAGATACAAAATTATTGTGCCTTTGGTGTTAGGTTATCTTGTTACATTGTCAGTGTCACTGTTGTATAATATGTTCAATAAACTAATAAATATAATTGTCTTGTATATTATGAATTCATATTATCTTTATTTTTTTTTATTTGGTAGGGTGTCACTGTTGGTAGGTGTGTTGTAACCAAGATTAGTAATTAATTACTAATTATATCATTACCTCAGGGCTCACACTACTTCAACTCGATTTTAAAAGTCCACTAGAGCTTGTTACTTTGTTACATTGTATCATATCTAGTTGCACTATTTTTGATAATAAAGTACGAAACTTCCAGCTATTTACAGGCCCCTAAAAATTGAGGAGAAATTACCCCTTGGAATTGCAGTAATTTGTTTACACTTTAAAAACATCTGTATGTCATATCCACATGTATTAATGATAAAAGAAAAATGCTGTCACATTGTATTGGATGTTGACATGGAAATTTGTCAACTAAAAAACTTATTAAGTAATTTTGAGTTTCAACCTAAAATATTTTCTGGTCTTTCTTTCTTTTCCATATATCTTTTGGTTTTCAATTCTAGTGATTATATTTCATAATCTTAGATGTATTTTGTCACAACTTCAAGCCTGACATTATTTTTTTTATTGTATTTGATCGGCAAACCCGGAATTACCCTTATCCGTCCCGGAAACTGATCCGGTATTGTAATTATCTTCATTTCCGGTTTATATATGGCATCCATTGTTTTTCTATGTTGATGTTGTCAGTCAGATACGATTTCACTCGGATTTACAAATTACTTTTTAACGATTTTCGGTATAAAATTAGCGGTTGGATAAAATGAATATTGCTGTCATGAATAATAAAGATGAGAATTTATTTTGAGATCGTTTATTTGGAAATTTTGATAAAAAGGTCTGCGAAGTTATTTTTTATTTTCTTTCAAATCGAAGGTCCGTCGGGCGTAGCTAGTAACCAAAACGAAGGTCCGCTTGCAAAAGTGGAAGGTCGCGGACCTCGGACCACCGCTAATTTGAACCCCTGGAATAGAGATTGATAACAAGAAGGGCATGAAATATTCGAGTTACGAGTAAAACGCCTTGTCCTTGAACGCAAATTGCGGTAGTCACCGGTAGTCACAAGTGAATCGAAAATCGTGTTTTTTTCTTTATTTATACAATGATTTTGTGTCAGGAAATTTGGACTGTGAATGATATCCAAAGCGCAAGAATCGTAGAACAAATTGGTACAAAAACATGACTGGATTAAAGAAATTGACACAAGCACGAACTTGTTTGAATTATGACCGTATATTGGGGAAAAAATGTCGACAAACACGCATTTTAATTAAACAAGCCCTTCTATTCACCCATGGCTTTTGTTTTTGTTGACAAACAGCAAACACCCTCTGTTACTGTCCCTACCATCAATTTAGTCATTAAGCCACAACTAATTTTTTGGTTAAGTTCATGTTTTACATCATAATTTCTTTCAACACTGAGTTTACATTTTATTCTGTACTCGTAATACTTGTGTTGCATACAATTGTACCAAAACATTTAATTGATTTTATGACGACTACAAACCATTGCTTATCAAGCAAAATAAATGTGGTGTAGGTATACTAGTAGTCTAACTGAAGACTGAAGAGAGCATTTCTCTTCTTTTTGATGTCTACTATAAATAGGTTTCTAAAGCGGCAATTGCATGTATAACAGTGGTTGCCAATCAGGGATTTTTATTTAAGAGTTTGAAAAATAGTGTAGGATTCCTTATACAGCATGTATATACATTATACAAGCTTGTTTCTCACTAGCATATACCCCGCGGTATGAAAAACTCATGACGAGGGTTTCATATGAAATAAAATTTAAAAAATAAAATACTCCCACCCGCCCCATTTTTTTCAAAAATTTGGATGAAAATCTACTAATTAATTTTAGTTGGCCTAATGGTTTACTTTTCCAAATTGTGACTTTGGTGGAGAGTTGTCTCATTGGCACTCATACCATATTTTCTTTTATTCATAAGTATACTATCACTATATAGTGATGAACAGGTGTGTGATTCCATTTGAAAAAGAAACTTTGTGTTAATAACAAACGTCATAGATAATAAATAAAGAGATTTTAAATACCTCCTCCACCTCTGTATCTCCATCCATCGTTTCCCCCACCAGAGTATCCCATTGGTGGCATACCTCCTCCCTGGTACCCGCTAGGACTGGTGAACTGGTCCCCACCTGTACTGTTTCTGTTATTAGAACTCTGTTTGTTACCAGGATGTTCAGGCAAAGCTGGTCTCTTGGGATCCATCAGATACTTATTGAAAAATGACACCTGCAAAAAAAGACAACATATTCACAAGATAAAACAAATATCTTTTTTTTAAATACTCTGGATTCATTAGTATATGTTGGATACCAATTTTCTTGGATTTCGTGGTTACAGGTGAACCACTAATTCAAATTTTCTATTGGCTTTGAATGCAGAGAATGACAAAACCACAAAATCAAATATCCACGACAATGCAAGTTTTTTTCACAATCCTCTAAAATTAATACCCACGAAAATAAATGTATCCACAGTATTCAAAAGATGGCATCAATAAAATTATTTACATACACACAGATATAAAATTTTAAGTAAGGATGTATGGCTCTATTTGGGCTTTAAGAACTTTGCAAATCAAATTTGTCTTTTTTATTAGATTTATTTATCAAATACAACTTGAACTCACTGATTGCAATACCATTTCATAACAAAACCTTTCAGTTTTCAATTTATTTTCTAACACATACTCCCATTCAGTGTTAACAGCGATTATTAAAATTATCTATCCTTGGGCATCTACCTAACGACCCAGTCACATTTCAAATTCTACTAACCAATTTATAATTTGCAGACTTGCTCTTGTTCTGAACAGAAATCAAATATCTTTCAAAAGACAATAAGAAACAAGTCTTTGAATAATGTTGCCATTGCAACAGCTTACCTCCATTTTGACCTCCTCAACTTTTTCCCCATGTTTATTTTGGATATGTTTCCGTACAAATTCTGGTCCTTTGAACTTTTTACCACTCATCGGACACAACCATTTGTCTTTGGCTAACTCCTGTGTATTTGCTGTCACAAACTTCTCTACTTCTGCCTCGGGGTCCTTCTTGCCAAGTTTAAAGACCTCATCATCTGGTAAGCTGTCATGTTCTGATAGAGCCTTTATTTTGGTCTCAAAATTCTTAATCCATTCATTTACTGAAAACAAAAATTACAATTTCAATTATAGGATGTCAACTTTTTTGGATGGAGGGGAAACTTACATTTTCAGTCAGGATATTTGAATTTGTGGTTTGGCCAAAATCGTCATACAAGACTAAAGAAAATTTGTAATTTGTAGAACATTTCAATTAGTGGTTCACCTGTACCCAAGAAACCCATGCAATTGGTATCTAACAAATACACAGTATACAAAATATCTCCTTCTATTGACATCATTGTTACATTCAGGGACCAGTGGAACATACAAGGTACATGTTTTATTGAAGACCTGTTGGTGACCTTATGCTGTTGTCTGCTCTATGGTCGGGTTGTTGTCTCTTTGACACATTCCCCATTTCCATTCTCAATTTTATTTATGCTACCACTGTGTGTCATCTTGTTAAAGAAAAGAAAGGATACAGGATACTTCCATGACACACGTTAAGAATATGCAAAGTAAAAACACAAAAAGTATACAAGGAGCATCACTATTATTGCTTTTCTTCATTTCAAAGTATATTGCTCATTAGGACATTTATCGTGGCCCAGGATAAATTCAGATTACATAGTACTGCAGGAATTCTACTTGAACTTATACGCTTTAGCGCTGTCTATATGCAACATCATGGTATCTATGTGCTAACATCATTGTATTTCAGCATTAAATCATTCATTTCTATAGATGTCGGTTTCCACTTCATTAAAACAATGCATTCTACAAATATATGATCACCAGATTGGGCGGAACTCTTTGTAAACTGATGATCACGCCACAACTGTGAAGTGAAGAACAAAGCCATAAAGTAATACCTAGAAAACAAATCTGGCAAACAAATCAAACATTTATTTGTCAGTATTAACCACAATACTCACTGTCATTCTGTGTGATTTTAGTGGTAGGTGGTACACATCTGGCATGCATTATGCCACATCTGTGTGGCATCTCATCCTCGTTGGGATACTCATTACAACTGTAAAAGTCAATAGAGTGGACGATCCTCAGGTACAGTACCATACTGTCCAAAGCCTGTAAGTATAAACAGATACATTGTTTTAGTTTTTCATAAATAGTTGACTTGTTTTATTATTCATATACTTGGCCACCAATACAAGTGAAGAAGTTAACATAAAGTTCAAAATTTAAGCATTTTTCAACAGATGGCACGATTATTTTTCACAGTATTTAGTTCTGATAGAAAAGATGAAAATAGCTCTAATACAAATGATGAAAATAGTTCTGATAGAAAAGATGGATATAGTTCTAATATAAAAGAGGGTGACAAATAATGGTAAAAATTCTTGCCAAATAACGTTAACCTTAATTTTTGGAGTATGACGATAAAATGTACACTTTCTTTTAGACGATAAAAACATCGACTGATTTTGACTAATCACGTTAATTTTTTTCCAAAAATGATGCTAATGATAATTATTTGAGACCTCTGACGAATCATGATTAAGATATTTTGACGAATCAATGTATTTTTTTTAACAATTTGACGCTAATGGTAGCCAAAAAAAATGACTGTTTGACTCATGACGTTAAAGGGCATTACTACCCTCATTAAAGATGATAAGAACTCTACTAGCTGAAAAACTAGTGATGCTTTGAAAGATATCTGGTTGTTAGAAATAATGGACAAGCAGACATGCCATCATAACATTTTACCTTGCACATGGCTTCATCTCTTTCCATTTTAATCTCATCTGTTTTAGTGTCGCCCTCTCCTTCATTCTTGGACTGACCTATTGAAAAACCATAGTGAAAATTAAAAACAAGCTACATGTATTAACATGGCATTCCTTTTTTTATTTATATAAAACAGCAACAATTGAAACATAAGCAAAAGAATCGTATGGTTATGATTTGTTTTTAAAAGAATTTTATATTATACTGTGGATACATTTATTTTTTAGGGTATCAATTTTTCGTGGATTGCTGAAAACCAGCATACAAAGCACATAGAAAATGTGTAATTTGTTGAACATTAGAATTCATTGATAACATGTACCCATGAAAACACTTTTTATTTGACCCCACCATGCATTCATTTAAAATTTGGTATTTCTTTTAAATATTCAAGCAATCTTTCTTAAATAACCACCAACCATCAAATTTTAATAAAAGTGCCTTCCTTCCTGATTCTCTCCCTCCTGCTACAATTAATTCTGGAAAAGCCCTTCGTTTGTCCAGTTAAGAAGCTGTATTTAATTGCCAAAAGGAAACACTTCTGTTAAAAGTGTGTAAAAGCAGAATGAAATTGGTAATTGATAAATTTACTATTGGCAACAATATAAAGGACCTTGAAATTCTACTCCGGTATTTTAACAATATATATATAGGAAGATGTGGTATGAGTGCCAATGAGACAACTCTCCATCACAGTCACAATTATTAAAAGTAAACCATTACAGGTCAAGCTAATACCTAGAAGTTCCTCTTCTTCAAAGTCCCCTTCATCAATGAGGAAGTCGGTAACATTCTTCAGTATCGGGTTCCTTATTTGAACCATGTCACATGGTACCTCCTTGGTATCGTCTTTCTTCTCTTCTGGGTCTTCCTCCCACATCCTCCATTTGGTGTCCAGGTTCTGCATGATTTTAGCTGCTAACTTGATATCCGATTGGACAATCTGTTTGTGAGCAGTGATGCCGTTTACTGGACGTACTCTTTGTTTAAGTTCTCTGTTCAATGTGGCTCCTAATTCACAATCTCTCAACTGGAATTACAAAAATATAATTATATTATAACCCTGAATTTCTATGGCTTTTTGTGTTTTGGTGATAACTATTTTCAAGATGCATATCAATCTATTTCAAAACATAACAGGCCAAAGTCCAGAAATAATCTGTGAGCACTAATTTCTTAAATATTTTTCAATAAGGATAACAAGAACTTTGATCAATTTTTTTTTGGTGCAAATTGTTTAGATAAGCTTGAAATGGCTTTTGTTTTTTGCAAAATTAAGCCCGAGTAATTTATCTTTCCCCTGAATAGTAAAATAAATTCCCCCCATACAGATTATCAATTCTATGTTTACAATATACACTTTCTACAATAAGCATACCCTAATGTTATTCAAATTCCAGCAGATCTCTTTAATATTAACATCTCGTTCAAATGTCACCCATCCTCGTCTAAAAAATCGTCTCTCTGGCTGAGGGTCTTGTAGGGCCACCCTAACAAATCCTGGATATCTCTTACACATCTATAAAGATAAATTATTCAAAACTGATAATCTACTAGAGGTAAAAAGCTAAAGAAGTAAAGTAATATTCCTTTATTAGGTCAATAGTTCAGTTTGTTGTGTGTCAAAAACTAAACAACCATCAAAACTGATATTTTCAACTTTTCAATTAAAATGAATGACTGTCTCCCGATTCTGCCTGCCATTATTTCTTTTAGGTATTAATCAGAAAGTTGTTTTTTCTGTTTTGAATTGTTTCTCATTTGATCAGGCTGTCCTTATAATAGCTTCAGTGTTCTCCCCAGGCCCTTAAAGGACCACGGGCCCGCGATGTATAATTTTCTGCCGCGGTGGTATCGTTCTTGCCGCGATGTATAATTTTTTTCCGTGGTGCTAAAGTTTTCGGTAAAAAAATCGTATTAAAATCGGTAAAGTTTCAGATGACTTCAACTTTACATCAAAATTGACCAGTTCTAACCAGTTTAATCCAGTATTGACAAGATGATTGTTTACACCACGTGATCGATTTACCTGTTGAGGTTAACCTTGATGATTGGATTTAATCGATGTACATGATTCTTTTGTGTTTTAATTAATTAAGAGATCATAATTTAAATAACAGACTTGTGAGGGACAAGCAGACATTTGTTAATGAACCCTATTACGCCAGTCTCAAGTCAAAATAATTTGCCTTTTAGGAATTAATTGTGGAGTTACTTCCCCTGATTTTGCTAATTACAAATAAATGCTCCTCACATATAATTTCTCATTGCAAATAAAAATAAAGTACAAATTGAATGCAAAATTATATTAGAATGTTACATTAAGGATGAAAACATTCTTAGAACATACCAACAAAAATGTTTTGCAAATTATTTTTGAGAATCATACCATTATTGATGCACAGACATATTATAATAAATGGGTAATTTACACAATGTTAACATTATTAACTGTAACAGATCTTAAAAGCCTACTGCCACAACTCTAATACATTCCCATGCAGGACTAAAGCTAGGGATGAACCTTGTGAATAGAAAACTCTTTTAAAGTACTCTCCATGTCTGTAACAAAGTATTAATCATAAAAACAAATTTGTTGTTGTCTAAAAGAATCAGATCTAAAACTATGGAAAATAGTTTTTAATTTACTGAAGGTTCTGTATCAAAAATCTTGTTCAAAGTTCATTGTTATGGGGAATGTGTAGTGTAACTACAAGTATCAGGACAAAATGGCTTGATCAAAATATAAGAAGTGACTTTAGCTTAAAGACTAATTGTGCTTTCTTTTATTTATTCTTCAAAGATATTAAAGTATACAAACTGTTTATTAATTTACTTTTTCTACCAATAATTTTCTGACCCAAAGTCCTACAACACAGTTCCACAGTAAACAAAACAAAGGCAAACAGGTAATGACAAAAAGTAACAAAAAAAAAAATAAGCGACGCAAAGCGACACAAAATACTGTAAAATTCATTTCGTCACGCGTTACCCTGGTGCTATCCAAAAATCCTGGGGAGAACACTGAGCTTTCTATACAGTATGGGTTTGTTTTATTGCTGTTGGCCTTTGATTGCCTCGTCATTGTTTACATTATCATCACTTTGATCTCCAGTGGAGTGGTCTCATTGGCAATCATACCTAAAACTTATTTCATATTAAGTGCCGCAAAGGACTAAATAATATTTTTTTCTTTTAATTAAAAGATTGTGCTATATTCTGTAGAAATATTAAAAGTTCTATATACAACTCATCTAAACATCAACCCAACAATGTTAGATCTGTAAATTTGCTTTTGCAAATTTTTGGTTCTTCCCTCGCCGGGATTCAAACCCATGCTACTGTGTGTGTATCTGTAAATTTGCTTTCGCATGTGAGTAGCATGGGTTCGAATCCCGGCGAGGGAAGAACCAAAAATTTGCGAAAGCAAATTTACAGACCTAACATTGTTGGGTTGATGTTTAGATGAGTTGTATATACATTATGTACACAGCCATGTATCACCATCATTGATGGCGATCCGATGGATACATCTGTTGTAGGGTTGTCACTGACTCAGACGTACTTAAAAGTTCTATATATATACTCACTGCCTCAACTTCCTGTTTAGTAATAGATGGCGCTAGATTACGTAGAAATATTGAGCATGTTTTATGTAGAGCTTTAGGTTTAGGATTTGTATCCTCGTCTTTCTGTGTGGTATCAACCTCTTTCTCATCTGATGATTTACCCTCCTCTTTTGGCTTGGCTATGGAAATAAGAGATAGATATATTTCAAAAAGGAGTAGGTTCAGTGAGACCCCTTTTTGGCCCCAAAATATAGCAGGTTTACAAAATTGAGAAATTGTTATCATTTAGCTATTTATTGGATAGTAGAATGCTTCTGCTACATAAATATAGGCTGTTTTTGACAATACAGTGTACATATATCAGGTACTAGCACCATTAAGTTATGCTAAATTACTGAAATCTTCACAATTCTAGCATTTTAGTTAAATTTTAGACATTATCCGTCTTAAATGAAAGTGGCCGCATTCATGTTCATTCATAATATTGAAACGTAAGTTTTATTTGATGATAATACATAACATATATAAAGGTTGAGGATGAACACAGATGCAGCCACTTTCATTTTTGAAAAAAAAACCATCTGAAAAGTGACGTTTTTTGGCATATTTAAGAGATTAAGCTTAAATTGGAGCAATTTAAATGACTAAATCAGTTATAATCTTTCACAAAAACTAATTAAATCAATTAAAATCGACACTTAAGTGTTTGAATAGTGTCCAAAATCTTTCGTTAGATGAACCTGAAATTTGAGGCGAAAATCTGCCCTTGCCAGACCTACTCCTTTCTTTTACAGCAGAATGCATTGAATGTGTAGGTAAAGGTAAAATCTTTGGTTAGCTTGCTTGTTAACTGAACAGTGAAGTCATTATTAGGTAAGGTATACTACCCTCCTTTGACCTTTGGAGTAAAATTGAGAATGGAAATGGGGAATGTGTCAAAGAGACAACAACCCGATCCAAATAAAAAAACAACAGCAGAAGGTCACCAACAGGTCTTCAATGTAGCGAGAAATTCCAGTAGTCTAGTCCTACAGTCAGATAGATTGGTTATATTTAGGACTAGTCTACTCTTAAAGAAGGGTATATATACCCTTATAGTGACTTCACGGTTCAGCTAGCAATCAAGCTAACCAAGTATATTACCTTTACCTACACACTCAATGCATTCTGCTGTGAAGTTTCTTTTTTTTTTAACCAAATGATTTCTGTTTCAAAAAAAATAGTTTTTATTGATAGAAAATTGTCATTTACATGTAATTTTTCATGATCAATAAGGAATGATATTGTAAATTTATAATTTTTGCAATGTTTTTATTATCATGGTTTACAAAAATAAAATCGCAATTTAAATTATGATAGCATTATTTATATTCAACATTTCTATAAACCTCATTATGTTGATTGTTCAACAATCCATTAAACATATACATAAATTCCAGACATTACATTTATTTAATTTTCTACAAAAAATATTTAATCTATCTAAACAGCTATGATATTTGAAGAGAAAACTTCTATTTCATATATGCATTAAAATGAAGACCTAGTAATGTTTTCTCTTTTCATTTTTTCATGCTATCATCCAGTAAGGGCTATTCCATTAAAATGTATGTGGGAGGGCAGGAAGGAAAGTTTAATTACTAGTATTCAGTGTTTGTAATTTGTCTTTTTTAAGTATGTGTCTATAATTACCATTATGCAAAATTATCTATAAGATGGTTCTTGGTTGTAGGGATATTTTGATTATCCCTTCTTACCTTCCCTCATATATTTTAATGGAATAGCCCAAAGGATTGATTGCACAATATAGAAACTGCTAAGTGTTGAAAAAATTAGTACCTGTGACATCATCTGTTGAAGATACGCCAGGGATATTGTTAGAATCTTCTGATATTTCTGTCCCTGGGGGTGGTGGTTCATCTTCCATTCCGGGTGGGGCTGGCTCAGAATCGGTATCGGAACATGACTCACTCTCTGAATCAGAACCACTTTCATAGCTATACTCTGTTTTGTCACGATTGCGCTTCTTTTTCTTCGCTTTTTTACCATCCTGTAACAGCAGAAAGCATCAAGACTCAATTTAAATGACAAACACATCAGTTCACCTTTTTTTACAAATGTTTAAATCTCCAAATTTAGACTTGTCAACTACACGGGAGGTCAAAATCTCCCTTTTTGACAAAAAAAACCCAGCCTTTTTTCTCTCTATGAGAATTAGACTTATGATGTTTGAGAAGACATACTATATTCCTGTAAGTGCGTTTGAAACACAATTCTAGAGGAGATGCATGATTATCACAAACCAATGATGTCAATGTAATGTTAGTGGATCTAATGTCATGGTTCTGGTCAAGATATGGTCAATATTTATGTATACTTGCCTGACTGCCATTTTTTGCCTGCTGTTGCTTAGAGAATTCTTGAGCTTTCTTCATCAGTTCTTTCTGCTCAGCTGTTATAGGTAACTTCAGAGGTTCCTACAGAAGACAAAACACATTTATAACTACAGTAAATTCAGAAATTATTGTGAATTTATCATTGCAATCGTGTCACTTAAGACTAAAATGTAATTTAAATTTTTGCAATATTGAGAAAAATCTTGTTTATTTCATATAAAAAATTTCCTAATGTCAGTTTAAATTATTGCGATTATAACTCTGATAACCCTGTCACATTTTTCGCAATAACAAAAACATTGTAATAAAATTCTGATTTTGCAGTAGCCTTTTTTTTTATCACGCGCATTCATAAACACTTTCAAGTTAAATTAAACCGGGAATGTATCCACAGGACACAGATGATGACCCCACTTGCATATAATATTATAAAGGGACATAACTCAGGGCCTTTTATTTTCATGGTAATGTGATGCTTTAATCTTAAATATGATGATAAATGAAGTGGTTTTCTGAAGGATTATGTTATGGATGTGATGTGTAATTTTTAGAAACAAGATGGTATTTCAATTTCTCCTGATTACCAGGATGCCAATGAAATATCTGAAGAGAACACTGCAGTATAAATGACACTACCAAACTTCGTAACTGATCTGATCTTTATAGTAAGGCCTAAAAAAAAAGATATGTGTTTCCGGTAACATCATTTTGTCATTTTGAAAAATAGGGTCGGTAGGTCGGAAGTCTTTTTTTTTTTTTTTTTTTTTTTTTTTTTTGACATCGTAAATGAAATCCGGAAAATTATCATGGTTTTTCCAAGTCCGGATCCGTAATTAGTTTCAAAAACCGGAAGTGTGCCATTTGCAATGTTTTTGAAGCACCTGCTGTGCAAATTTCTTGGATTTTAACCTATTTGGAATACCTTTTGACATTAATAAAATGTTTTACTGGCTTTCTATGCAAGTAGAAGCAAGAGAGAAAAAATATTATGTCATCTATCAGAAGCCTGTGTCAAAAACGGGGTCGGTTGATACATTTTTTTTTTTTTTTTTTTGAAGATCCAATAAAAAAGTTTTTTTTTTTACTGATTTTTACGAGATGGGTCACACTGAGGTCACTTTGCATACGGAAAATATGTCCAGGGAATTGCCTTGTCCTAAAAAGTGTATTCTTGTACATAAAGCTTCAGCCTTACTGTCAACAGTAAAAACAGTTAAGCTAGGTTTTGATCAACAAATTTATACTCTGCAGAAACTAAAACTAAGTCTACAGTTCCTGGAAGGAAGCAATTCCCTGGACATATTTTCCGTATGCAAAGTGACCTCAGTGTGACCCATGTCGTAAAAATCAGGTGATCACAATACGCATGGATGATCTTAAAATAAACTATTATCTGAATTTACATGTTAAACACATGCTCAATTTCCATGTTTTTTTGTTGATTTTTTGTCGATTGTTGACAAACAGGTCGATTGTTGACAAACAGGTGGAAGGAAGCAATTAAAATAAAGTAAACTTCTTCTTAATATAAATAAATTAAAGAAGTTTCTTCAGAAAAAAGTATATGTACATTAGTTTTATAATGAAAACTATCCATTGAGTTATAAAAAAACATATGCATTATTTTTTTTTAATTTGAGGTTTCTTATGACTTTAAGTGTACACTTATTCATAAGTAATCAAAGTTCAGCTATAAATGCACCAATATAATTAAATATCTTACATCAGGTTTTTTCTCTGCTTCTTCTCTCTTTCTTTTCTTTTTCTCATCAGGACTGAAATGAAGGAAATTCTGATACATTTAAGATTCATTAATTTTTTTCATCATCACTACAAAACATCTTAAAATAAACAAATACAACAATTATATTTCAGACTGTTCACTCAGTCACACTGTTAAAATTGCCTACTGTCCTATGGATATCCTTATAAATCTATACAACTGAAAAATACCCATTAAAAAAGTTCTTACTTGACTGTCTTTAAATTTCCCATTATAAAACACTGATCTCATGTTATATATTTCCATGTTACCTTACTAACCTTTGATCTAGGGATACAGATTCCGAGTTATTTCTGCTCCTGCTTCCCTGTTCTTCTGGCTCTGGCTGGTCTAATACAGAAAGGTCGAAATCTGAACCTCCTTCTAATTTGATTACAACTTGAAAAGAGAAAAAAATATTGTTTTAAAACAAGTTTGTGTAAACCATTTAAAATGAGTTTCCTATGCCAAACCTATTCTTTTAAACTGAATAGTGTGATTAATACTGATGGATGCTAAAGGGGTAAAACTTTCACTAAAGGATATTTTTATTGGGGCAATCACCCCAAAATGAACATTGATTGGTCAATTATTTGCTGTTGCTCCTGAATATTGCATGCTTTCCAGAAAATAAGGAAAATACAAAAGTCTTAGTTTGTGTTTTGAAAGAAAAAACTATAAAATTGATCATGCCAAAAACTGAGCAATTCAAAAAGATGTTGCAACATTTTACTGAAAACGTTATTTATGATTTCACAAAAAGCCATCAATGATGCTGATAGCTATTTGAGAAATGATGTAATCATTAATTTAATTCAATTGTTCAATTGACAAAGTTATTGTAATTAAATCAATTACATTGGAAGTAATGGGACCCATCTCTGCTGTTATTCAAAATGATAGAACTTGAATTCTACTGCATTCTAACGCGTCGCCAGTAAACTTAATTTGCGACCATAAAATCCCCAATTGATGCCGTTAGAGCTTAAAATACAATACAGTTATCTCTTATTATCAAGTTTAAGCAAATGACAAGAGATTTGTAATTGTGCTAGGTTAATTATTCCTGCTCAAAAATTATATGTCTTATGAGGAAACCTAGAAATAGAAATTGAACAGTTAAAAACTTACCTGCATCTAAAAGCTTCACAAGCTCTTCATTTCTTTCAATGTCACATGCCACAGTGGCCACACGTCCAGATTCCAAGAATTCCATAAATACCTCACACCTTTTACGTAATGCTTTCCTAACTTCCTCCTTCCTCTTGGCACACTCCTCAGGGTGGTACTTTGTCTTGAACCTGTGAAAAACAACTAATATGTTTTATCTCTGATCTTTTTGGGAAATAAGCCTACTGTGTACATCATGATGGCCTAGTTTGCTGTAAAGGACACCACTTTATTAAGAATACTGATTACATGTCCAGTTTCACATTGTTTTTAAAACCAGACACACATATTATTTACATTTTTGTTTCATATACACATATTTGTAAGGAAAGCAAGTTTATTAAATATTGAGCAGATAATCAGTTACAAAGAGGTTCACATCTTAAATTAAGAATTCCTCATAACAAATTATTCAAAAGATTTGACCTAAGAAATTTGAAGATCATAATAAGAAAATATAGGAGAAAACTATTGTCATAATATGGCTACCTCCTACAGGCAAGCTTGAAGCTCCTTTACAACAACTAATACATAATTCTTTGAACTTTCCTTTAGTGCTTTTTTCCCCAATCTTACAAGCAGATACATGTACCTCCGTAACAAAATGTGATCCCAATTTACAATTTTTGTTAAAATGAACTTGTCATTTTGTGAATGGTTTCTATAACAAAATCTTTAAAAACTCTTAAAACTTAGCATTGATAGTTTTTTTAATCAAACCTCATATATTTTTATTCATCTAAAAAATTGCAATAAATAAGTTATGTGATGAATGATTGGGTTCACAATGGGGTCAAGGCTTTGGATGTTATCTAAGCTTTCAGGGAATCCACATGATTCATGATGAGTTATGTCCCTTTCCCATGATGAGGAAATGTTATGATTAAACTTACGCTTTTCATTTACCTGATTTTTACCTCACACCTTGCCCGGCAAATGACAGGCAACAAAATATTACTCCAAATGTGCAATCCAAGGTGTAACCAATTTGTTGCTTGGTTACAAATTCAGTTGCTTAGTAACATGTATCGTTGACAAATATATATTCCTCCATAATTAAACGCGAACATTATAAACATTCCTAACTTATAAACCTAACAACTTGTTTCTATAGAAACACTGCATTGTGCGCAGTGACCCCTAACAAAATATATATGTCGCGTCCTTGTGAGATTTCTGCTGTGCTGTCTCCGTCTTTTCCTTTAGGGAAAAAAATTACATAGAGTAATAAAATGTAGAGAAAACCAGAATCATTTTCAAATAAAAGTTCTATTTTTCCTGTAAGCTAAAGTTTATATATACAACTTTATCATTAATTTATATTTATAAATTATAATGTTATAATTTTCAAGAAGCTAAAAGTTAGCAGGTGATAAAAAACTTAGTTTTCATATGTCATGTGATTTAACTTATTTTGAAACAAATGTCAGGACTTAAAAGATTGCTCTGAATTGCAACACCTGAAATGTTGTAACAAAGAGGTTGAAATATCAAAGTTAAATAAACTTCTCACAGATTTTCTGACATATCTTTAATTTTTCCATAATCATGACGACCATGACTCAAATAAATAATATTAATATTGATCGGTCAAATGTAATGCACTTAACATTAACCAGAAATTGCATTTATTAAAATGGGATTTTTGACAAATTTTGAAAATTCCTAGGCTTGAGTATGAGTAGAAGAGTTATCTCCCCGTGTTATTCTTCACTTTGGTCAAGATATTTCTGGTTATCTCTTACACTCTACTGCATGCTTAATATATTACAACAACTACTGTGGAATCATTTTTTGCGGGATACCAATTTTCATGGATTGTATTAGTACAGAAGAACAAGAAATTTCTCCCGTGTGTTCCGTAGCTTGTTTAATAGCAGATATTTGTTAAATTATGAAATCTCAAACTAAAAAATCGATTCCCCCGCCCCTCCCCTTCATAATTGCTCCATGAAAAATTGGTACACATAAAAATAAATGAATCTACAGTATACATCATTAATTGTATAGAATCAAATAATTTCTATTTATGCAGTTTTTTGTGGGTATTTTTTTTTAAAGCATTGAAATTGCAACCCCAGGCCTAAATTAAAATATTGTTTGTTTGCCCTTTTCCGACCCTATGTTTTGAAACAGGGTAGGTAGGTAGGTAAAATATTTTATTTTTTTCCCCAAAAAATAACTTGGCTCGGTATATTATTTGTCATGGGTAGGCAGGTAGGTAAAATATTTTATTTTATAGATACAAAATCTGCATAATGTAATTTTTTTGTTCGTTTTGTTTTTGCAAATAAGTTTCCGCTGGGACTATTAGTTTTGAAAAAAAAAATATATAAGAGATAACTTTGTACTGGTAAGATAATGTCCGAGCAGACATATATTACTAGTAGAAAAAGTCCCTAGAGTGTTACAAATTTCGTGTGTGCCTTTTTTTCCAATAAAAATGCTATAAGACTTAAAACTAAATTGTCACGTATTTTGCATCACATTTATAAATGATCTGTATGGAAAACTTGGCGATTTTACTGCCAGATATTCTCCACTTTACAGGATTTTGTCACTTTTGGTTCATGTCAGATATAAATAATTTAGCGGCATCGTTAACATAATCATTCTGATATGCGGATCACAAAAGGCCATCCCTACATAGAATACAACGTTCGTTTACAAATTAGTTTGTACACACGTTAATACTTTTGAATAAAACGAACTTTTTTGTAAATGAACCCTGCTCTTTAAGTTTAAAGGTACAGAGTAACGTACTTCATATCATGATTTCAGAAAGCGTTCAACATCGATTTCAAACAAATGCTTTGAAACTTCAAATGCAAGTGTTCATGTCAAACGCTCAGGTGATACCAAATGGACTGGACCTTATACGTAAAGATAAAACCCGAGGATTCCGGTAAAAAAGTTTTGAGCGGGAAATACAAATATAAGATTTTTGGTAGGAACGAAAAAATAAAATAAAATAAAATCTTGCTGGTAAATACAAATAAAAGATTTTCAGGCGGAACGAATTGATAGGGTCGGTCGGTAAAGGGCAAACAAACAATATTTTAATTTAAGCCCCATGTACAAAAATTAAATGTTTCTACCTACCTTCCAAAATTCATTTTAATGAGTTACCCCTAATCAAACATACAAAGTATACACTCACTAAATTTTATTCAACAAAATTTTTATTCTGGATGAATATTTATTGAAATTTATCATAAAAAATTTGCATAATAATCATCTTACCATTCTTCCTCTTTATGGGCAAGGAAAAACTCATTTATTTGCTGTTTCTTGAAGTCTGCTTTATACTCATTAAACTTTTTAATAGCATCTTGGTCACTGATATTGTCTGGCAATGACTGTAGAAAAGCTTTAAATGTCATCATAGCTGGCTGTGTCAGCATTTCTTCTCTGAAAATGTACCAATAAATCTGATTGGTTACTAGATGAAGGCATTACTTTTCCAAAAATGTATTGGTAAGTATGATTGGTTACAGAATGTTAGGCATTCCTTTCCCATATTGTATTGTTACAGGGGTGTGGAAATGCTATGCCCGACTCGCCCGACTCGTACATTTGAACAACCGGACAAGTAATTATTTTTGTCTTGGTTGCCAGTGGACAAGTAAAAAATTATACAAGACAATGTTCAAATCCAACAAAAATATAGAATTAATACCAAAACGTATAAAGATGTTTTAATTGATGTAAAAGAAACCAATGGTTAGCGAGGAAAACCATCAATGTTCATGACGATAAATATTATATAATACCGAAATTAGATCGATTATGAAAATAGATAAAAAATAAGTATGCGAACCCAAGTCGTGTAACATTGTATTGGCATTGTCTGTTGACCCGGGATCGTCAGTAAGGTTTTATCCATTATTCACCGGAAGTACCATTTCTTTAGATTTTGTATCGAGATTCAGATTGATAAATATTTAATTAAACACCGGTCAAGCACTAGGCAAAAAGAGTTATGAGTCGAGTAGAAAACCTAAAACGCAAATGGAGACGGACACGAATTATTTTAAAAAACTTTAAAAAGATACGGAAGCGAGAATTTCAGACATCTTGTATGGAAATTCGGAAAATAAATTATTTTTTTGTCTCATCTATAGAAGAAAGATCAACATTATTTGATGTCAAAGTGGTTAATAGAAGGGACAATTGAATTGCCCATCATGACAATTATCAAGAAGAAAAAAAACCCAAGTGTGTCAGTTAAGAGAAACATCAAAAATCAATAGTTAATCTATTATTTAGTTTCCATTGCTTCACTCACTGTCCTCTTTATTTAGTATTTGTACCTAATGGCTACAATTTTTATACAAAAACTGATGCAAAATCGCCCTCTGCATGTTATCTGATTGGTTGGTTTGCTGTTAGGTTTCTGTCCCATTGATGTTAACCCATTTCCTAAGTTTCCTAAATTTTTACACAATATAAACAAATGAGTTTCATTATAAACAAATGAGTTTCATTTGTTTGTGATGCAAAAAAGTGCTTAGAATCATATATTAGCTAACAATGAAATACTTCAATATCTATTGGGACAATCAGGGCAAGTAACTTTTTTTCCGAACAAGTAAAATTTACAGTTTTACTTGCCCAGGGACAAGTGCCCACAACAAATATTTCCACACCCCTGTGTTAAATATGATTGGTTACTGAATGAAACCATTTCTTTTCCAAAAAATACCAATAAATATCATTGGCAATAATAAAAATATTTGGTCCTTCAAAATGAAACATTTATATTGTATAGGATAAACAAGAGGCTGTCACAACGACAGCAAACTGGATTTATTAACATTTATTTGTGTCCTGGCAATATCACAAGAACCATTACTGATGAATGGCGAAAGTGAAAATCGTCAATATCAAATTTGACCTCCATTTTGTCATCAGTATCAACATATTAAAATTTGAAAAGCTTAGATTGAATGGTTCATGAGTAAATGCAACAACGTGAATGGAAACGCCATTTTACGATTTTTCAAGAACCATAACTCCTGAACGGTAAAAGTCAAAATCGTCATTATTAAACTTGACCTCTATTTTGTCATCAGTAACAACATATTGAAATTTTAAAAGCTTTGGTTGAATGGTTCATGAGAAAATGCACGGACACGACTGGAAACACCATTTTTCAATCTTTCAAGAACCATAACTCCTGAACGGTAAAAGTCAAAATCGTCATTATTGAACTTGACCTCCATTTTGTCATCAGTAACAGCATATTAAAATTTCGGAAGCTTTGGTAGAACAGTTCATGCGTAAATGCACGGACACGACTGAAAACTCCATTTTTCAATCTTTCAAGAACCATAACTCCTGAACGGTAAAAGTCAAAATTGTCATTATTGAACTTGACCTCCATTCTGTCATCAGTAACAACATATTAAAATTTGGGAAGCTTTGGTAGAACAGTTCATGCGTAAATGCAAGGACACGACTGAAAACTCCATTTTTCAATCTTTCAAGAACCATAACTCCTGAACGGTAAAAGAAAAAATCGCCATTATTGAACTTGACCTTCGTATAGTTGTCAGTAATAACATATTAAAATTTTAAAAGCTTTGGTTGAACGGTTCATGAGTTAATACACGGACAACATTTGATTGCCGCCTGCCCGACAGCCCGCCCCCAAATCAATAACTGACATTTTTGTCACAAAAATCCGGTTAAAAATACAAGTTCTATAAAAACTAAGTAAAAATCTTTTTTTCTCTCTATACGGGTATATCCAAATTTCACCTGGTGTCACAACACAAAAGTTTTTTAGGTGAATTAATTCATCAAATAAGCTTAAAGTTGCATATGTCAATCCCTGCAAGGATTTTTAATTTTTCATCACACAAACCCAGTGTTTCTCCTTTTACCAAGTAATGCACCAACATTATAAAATTAACCTTTTTTTGGTCCCTGAAAACCATTTTGGTCTGATATATGTCACTTCTTCCAAACTAGCTTCCTGTTCATTGTGAGCCAAAGCCCTGTGTTGAAGACCATACTTAAAATGGTTTACTTTTTCAAATAGTGACTTGGATGAAAAGTTGTCTCATTGGCACTCATACCACATCTTCTTATAATTAAATACTGATAAATGGTATCGTTCTTACCTATTTTGACCCGGATGTCCATCTGGGTCTGGTAAAGGTGGTCCATTACCACTGGCTCCCCCACTAGGTGGACCATTATAGCTGTATCCAGGGTAAGCACTTCCTTCATCCCTGCAGTGATAAATCAATATGTAGTAGTGTAAGGGCTATTCTAGAAAAAAATGCAGGGGGGGGGGGGGGGGGGGGGGGTTGGAAGGCACATTATATTAATAATACATAGGTGATGGGTATCAGAGCAACTTTTCACACTATAATGCACTATAATTTTCAATTACAATTGTCTGGGTGGCGGGTGCTGACAAAAACTGCCTTCCAACCCCCCCCAACCCCCCATACATTTTTTTCTGGAATAGCCCTAAGCATATTATATCATTAATATTACCTAAAGGTCATCCATAATCATGATAATTGTCAATCAATTTTCCAAAGTGTACAAAACCTACATTTGGGGGAGGGGTTAAAGAAATCAGCATTTAGTCTCCAGACTTGGGGTAATTGTAATTGTAATCATTAATCAGCTGTAATTAATTACAATTTTTTAAGTAATCATTGTAATCATTAATCAGCCAAAAATCTGATTACATGTAATTTAATTTAATCAATTACTTTCAAAATACCCTGTAATCCTGATTACTTTTTGATTACATTTTGATTACAATGAAAAAAAAATCTTAAACTGTGTTTATGATCAATGAATGAACAATTTTGTTATTCTTATTTAATAAATATTTACATGTTAAGATAGTTTGGTTTACTTTATAAAGCATGTAAATTGATTTGTATACTTCAGAAAAAATTAAACTGTTACAGTATTGGAAAGTCATCATTTATAGCCCAAAGAAGAGACATATAATACAATTAGTAAAATATATTGTACTGGCTTAGTAAAAGATATTGTACATATATTCACAATTTAAAGATGTACAAATATATATTTGATAATAACTGTTATATTCAAGTCGGTGCTTTTCATTTGCGCCAATTGGCATTTCATTTGTGCCAAAAAAATCTTTCATTTGCGCCACAAACCATATTTCATTTGCGCCAAAAACTAAATCTTTCATTTGCGCCAATATTACAGGTAAGTACAGGTAAATACAGGTAATAATAGTATAAAACATAAAAAAAAAATCAAAAAGTCTTTTAATAATGAAGAAACATATTCCTCAGAAATACAGGTAATAATAGTATAAATTAAACATAAACATTTTCTTTACAACGTCAACATAAATAAACATGTTTGGATGTTTTGAATAAAATTGTTCATTAAAATGTGCATGGAATGACTCCGGTCCATTGTTGGTTCGTTTGAAATTAGCAGTGGGTGTAGCAGCCCAAAATGACAGTGATATCTAGATTCCGGGCTTATATAAGTTTCCAAAACATAATCAGCAAATTTTATGCATCTGCTATCAGTTAGAGATACTGGTCATATGACATGTATGAACACTATATATATAATTATAATCTTAGTGACTCTCAGTTTTGTATTAGAAATGAGTATGAACTCACACATATATCCAGGGGGAGTTATGTACAAACAAAAAACAAAATAAATCGTAAATAATATTTAACTTTTCCGTTATATTTCCTGTTATACCTGTAAAATGGCGCAAATGAAGGGCTTTTTTTTTGGCGCAAATGATATATAACCTTGTGGCGCAAATGAAAGGTTTGATTTTTTAAAAATTGGCGCAAATGAAATGCGCCCATTCAAGTAATATTATACTTTTCTTTAATCCTGAATTATGATCTTTTGTTATTATTGTGATTTTTGTCAACTTTGAATAGGCAACCAATTAAGGTTTGTTTTTATTGCAATTTCCAATTGAGTATAGCTGTAGGACAATGTATGATAAAAGATTAATGAGACATGTGAAAATTTATCTAATTAGCACAAACTAAATTAAAAGTTGGACAAATATCTTGTTCAAGATAAGCAAATTTTTGTATTTTCTTAAACTGGACATGTAAAATGCAATGATTTATAGGACTTGTATTTTGTTTACAATTTGATTAAACAGTTCTATTAAAATTTTACATAGTTTTTAACTGGTAACTTTATTTCATCCATATTTTAACTTCCATAAACTGCAACTTGAAAACATATAAAGTCTTAAAAAGTCCCATCTCTGTTAGTCTCTATGTTTTTTTTTTTATTTCTGATTTTTTTTCTTTCCCCAGTTTTTTTTTTAATGACAGCTATGAATCCATTTATCAGTTATGCGTTTAAAATTATTGTGAAGTTGTACATTAAAATTAGCATATTTAATAATATGTGTGATACAGATTATGATGCCTCGCCAAACAAATCTCGCCTTGGTCTATGTGCATATTAAACAAAGGACGTAGATGGATTCATGACAAAATTGTGTTTTGGTGATGGTGATGTGTTTGTAGATCTTACTTTACTGAACATTCTTGCTTCTTACAATTATCTCAATTTATAATGAACTTGGCCCATTAGTAACAGAGGAAAATATTTTGTTAAAATTTACAAAAATTATTAAAAATTGACTATCAAGGGCAATAACTCCTTAAAGGGTTAGCTGACCTTTTTGGTCATGTTGACTTATTTGTGGATCTTACTTTGCTGAACATTATTGCTGTTTACAGTTTATCTCTATCTATAATAATATTCAAGATAATAACCAACAAGAATGTGTCCTCAGTACACGAATGCCCCACTCACACTATCATTTTCTATGTTCAGTGGACCGTGAAATTGGGGTAAAATCTCTAATTTGGCATTAAAATTAGAAAGATCATATCATAGGGAACATGTGTACCAAGTTTGAAGTCGATTGGACTTCAACTTCATCAAAAACTACCTCGACCAAAAACTTTAACCTGAAGCGGGACAGACGGACGAACGAACGAACGGACGGACACACAGACCAGAAAACATAATGCCCCATCTACTATCGTAGGTGGGGCATAAAAACAGCAAAATTTCCAAAAAATTACCAATTCAGGGGCAGCAATCCAACAACCGGTTGTTGGATTCATCTGAAAATTTCAGGGCAGATAGATCTTGACTTGCAAAACAATTTACCCCCCCAAGTCTGAATTGCTCTAAATGCTTTGGTTTCAGAGTTATAAGCCAAAATCTACATTTTACCCCATGGTTAACCATTAAGAGTATTGTAATGATAGAGACATATTTTGTGGAATTTATTACATGTAATGTGTACACTCAATTTACTAACTCACTAGCAAACTATAAATAAACTCTAGAAAGGATGCTTCTTATTGTCATCTTTAATAATAGTAAATTGTACTACAAATCAAAGTATCCCCATAATTTACAAACCATGTATCTCTCCTCATTCTCTTAGCATGTGGAGGACTCATGTCTCTTCGGGGTGGACTGTATGCCCTGTCTCGTCTATGTGTGTCATATTCTCTGTACGGATCTCTTCTATCTCTACTGCCACCCCAGCTGGATCGATTCGATCTTTAATAAAAAATAAATAATGAATATGCTTAAATTAATAAATTTTTAAACACAATCCTCGAGCTTGAGAGGTTTTTCATGTTCTTAAACACATTTTTTCTTCAAGTAAATGCTTGATACAAATGGAATAACTAAACTTTATTTTTCATATTGAAAGCAACATTTGCTAATGTGACAATCACAAGAACCAAAATTTGCCTCCAAAAAGATGTTACCAGATTTTTTTTTACTTTCAATTCCCCCCCCCCCCCTATCAAAATAAAGCCTAGAACCATTAATTTACAGGGGCATAGATGCCAACCCCCTTTTGACACAATCAGTAACAATCTATCAAATTTTCTGTAATCATTCAAAACGTGCATTTAACAAAAAAAAAATACTGATGAGTGGTTGCAAAGTGATGTGCACTAACATGTTTCGTTAAAAATAATGGCAATGTTTCGTTAAACATGTAGATCCAGGGTTTCCGCTGGCGGTCGCCATTTTCGCAATTTGCGAAAAAATAATAATTGTGGCGATAAAAATTCGTCATTTGCGAAAGAATTTGGCGAAAGAAATATATAGAATGATTTATTTTCCTCCATCTTGTTTATTTACTTTTTTGCGAATTTCTCGGACTTTACCCGATCAGACAATACTCGGAATTCACCTAGACCTCATTAAGATTTGGACAGAAAATCAATAATCAGCTGATTGCATTTTATAGCTATCGACAACAAAGGACTAATTAATAAAGGTGTTGATTGAATTGATTGACAAAATGATATGGTTAAATGGCTTCCGCTAAATGTCACATACAGAATTTATTTACCACTTTGCGACACACGTGTTTGAAGAACTCTTTGACGTCTCCTCTCCTTTTAAAGATAATTTATAAAAGAAAGCAGTTGTTGTGGCGAAAAATGTTCAAAAGCAAGAAAAATCTGCGATTTAAAACTTTAATTATCCTTTGACTTTAATATAGGTAATTGATCAGGGAGACTACTTTAAAGTCGTTTGAGTGACACACGTGTTTCAAGCTTAGTTTTACGTCTCAACTTTTTCATTTACGATGGTCAAGAAAAGAAAACTGTGGTTATGAAGAAATCTATCCAAAAGGTTGGGAACAACCCCTCGAATGAGAGTAGCTCTTCAATGTTATGACCACATAAAATGAGGGATCAATTTCATGTGATAAAAGCTTTTCTTTTGTTGTAAAAACCACTTCTTAGTACAAAAAGCCACATCAGTATTTTTCTTTTAAAGAAACTTTCCCTACGAACTATACTGGTATTATATAATCAAAACATGGCCATTAATTTTGTTATATTCCAGGACTTATATCTTCTTTATTATTAAAAGTAAAGTGGCCCCCTCATTTAGAAAAGTTGTTTAAAATACATGCAGTGAATATAGTTATGTTACTTGGCGAAAAAAATAATAAAGTGGCGAAAAATATATTGTTTTGGCGAAAGAGGTGGCGAAAAAAATAATTGACCCAGGGGAAACCCTGATGTTATCTGTAGTATGTATTCCATTCATTATTTGTTCAGATGTTCTCGACTCGTACATTTTCGCTTTGTCAAGGAGAGGTAGAGAAAGGGGGAAAGCTACTTCATAAAATGCAAATTTGCCTCTTTTGAAGTCAGTTAGTCACCAAGTGATAGGTAGATAACTTCCAAGAAACTGGAAACATTACATTGGTGGTTTCTAAATAAAGGACCAGGTTGGAAAAGTAATGATAAAAATCTGCGTTTTTACAAAATTGAACGTCAATGACTCAGAATCCCTAACTATTCGACATTGACCACAATAGCGTAGCTATGATTGCACAATCGGAAAAATTACGGAAAAATTGTAATGGTTGGCATCTATGCAGAGGAAGCAACTCTCTCTTTTTTAAACGAATCATCAATTTTACCTATCATGTTCCCAGGCCCTTGGATCCCTCCTCCTGTCGTCTCTTCTTTCATAGTCGTTTCTTTCACGCCTGAACTTATCTCTTCCCTTACGTCTATCGTACTCATCATCACTATCGCCCATCTTATAAAGGATTTATCTGAAAGTAAATATATAGTTAATTGTATTAATGTTTTTTATGGTAACTTCTATATTAAAGTGGTATTAATCAACAAATTGGCAGTAAATAAGATTAAGCTTGTCTTACAATATGTAGAAGTGTCGCCAAATATACTATTGACATTTCCTTACTTATTGGCAGTGATAGGGAAGGACGTGCGCCCTGCGCCTATAGCGCATATTGACAAGAAATGGCGCATACAGTGACAAATGTAAGGGCCCACATGGCGCACGATATTTTTCACTTCGTTTTGAAACGTTTAGATATCTTCAAATGAATTGCCGATCATGTTCCGTGCCGCCATGTGTGTGTACACAACTGTGTAATGTTCCTCCAATAATAGCACTATATATTTTTGGGACGTCTCGGGTGTTTCGGCCTAAATTAAAATATTGTTTGTTTGCCCTTTTCCGACCCTATGTTTTGAAACAGGGTAGGTAGGTAGGTAAAATATTTTATTTTTTCCCCCAAAAAAATAACTTGGCTCGGTATATTTTTTGTCATGGGTAGGCTGGTAGGTATAATATTTCATTTTATAGATACAAAATCTGCATAATGCCATTTTTGTCTGTTTTGCTTTTGCAAATAAGTTTTCTGGGACTATTAGTTTTGAAGAAAAAAAATATCACGTAGAATAGAATGTGAAGCTAATTCATATGCACTACTATTTTGTTTTCAAATATCAAAATATAGAGCTGAGCCGCATATCTTCAACGTTTATATGCCTGGAACTTTAAAGAGTTTGAACTTGCACTTATGTTCTACATACCTTGAATGCTTACCTGTAAGAGATAACTTTGTACTGGTAAGATATGTCCGGGCAGACGTACATTACTAGTAGAAAAAGTCCCTAAAGTGTTTAAAATTTCGTGTGCCTTTGTTTCCAATAAAAATGCTACAAGACTTAAAACTCAATTGTCAAGTATTTTACATCGCATTTATAAATGATCTGTATGGAAAACTTGGCGATTTTACTGCCAAATATTCTCCACTTTACAGGGTTTTGTCACCTTTGGTTCATGTCAGATATAAATAATATAGCGGCATCGTTAACATAATCATCCTGATCTGCGGATCACAAAAGGCCATCCCTCCATAGAATACAACGTCCGTTTACAAAATAGTTTGTACACACGTTGATAATTTTGTATCAAACAAACTTTTTTGTAAATAAACCCTGCTCTTCAAGTATAAAGGTACAGAGTAACGTACGTCATATCATGATTTCAGGAAGCGTTCAACATTGATTTCAAGCAAATGCTTTGAAACTTCAAATGCAACTGTTCATGTCAAACGCTTACGTGATACCAAACGGACTTGACCTTTTACGTTAAAGATAAAACCCGAGGATTCCGTTAAAAAAGTTTTGAGTGGGAAATACCAATATAAGATTTTTGGTAGGAATGAAAAAATAAAATAAAATAAAATCTTGCTGGTAAATACAAATAAAAGATTTTCAGGCGGAACGAATTTATAGGGTCGGTCGGTAAAGGGCAAACAAACAATATTTTAATTTAAGCCTTCCCTATCATAAAAGAAACATGTGATTTAACGTCTCGGTGTTTTCCTATTGTAATAATGGAACCATGTGGTCTAATTGATAACCCGAAAAATGTAATTGACCATCATTCATGATATATTTTTTTTATAAACAACTTTAAATTTGTGAAATTTGGCTAGTACAGACAAGATTTAACTCTAATAATAACATTTAGTTAAGCTTTCTATTATTTCGATTGAAGAACCCCAAAGACTTTTTAGGAATATAGTTTTTGTCTCCATAAAAGACGCTTAAGGTTCATGTGGACCCTATGGCTAAAATAGCCGTATTTTCACCTCAAAATTTTCTCTCAGTACAGGCAAACCTGTGCATCTGGAAAAGTTTTAAGGCATAGCATGCCCTAGTTTAAATAGAATTCGAATGCATTGTATGAAAATCAAATTTAGAAAATTCATAACTCAACTGGATTTTGCCGTACACTTTTTTTCGTCTCTGCAGAAGACGATAAAATTAACAAACAGTTGAGTTTACCTTGATATGGTCCACTCAGGTACACATTTTAAATAACCAATTATTGGCAGTTATCTATTGTCCATCTAATGTCCATGTCAATTAAAAATGCTCACTTTAATTTTTACCTGTGGGGAAGTTCTCAAACCTGTTTCCCAACTTAGTTTATTTTGGCACCTTCTGGAGAAATGAAAAAAAGTGCACGGCAAAATCCTGGTAAGTTTTTACTTTTCTAAAACATAAAACATATTTAAAATTCATTTATCTAGGGCATGCTATGCCTGAAATCTTTTACAGATGCGCAGGTTTGTCTTTACTCAGAGTAAATTTTGAGGTGAAAATACGGCCATTTTAACCATAGGGTCCACATGAACCTTAACTGTCCTTGTCATTTTTTGGTCTTTGGCTCGTTTTCACATTGTAAACATGACTTCAGCGATTTGTTGTTATGTTCTATGAATTAATGGTACTTTATACTGTTATTCTTGTCACCGTGATGAAGTTATGATAATACAAGAAGTGCAGAGGAAATGCCTGAAATGTCCTCTGATACGGAACGTCTGGAATAAGTATGGTATCGACGAAGACCCAAATTTAATGTACAAAAAAACATGAACATGAACAAGGCAACAGTACCAGTTTAAACATTGTAATTAAAGGTTGACTTTTAAAAATATTGTTGGGGTTGGAAGAAGTTATTGTATATTCATTGAAATTGAAATTACAAAATCACAGGAACAATATCCATGATTTTATTTATAAAGGTAAGTATCAACACCTTTGCCAAAATATACTGATATTTTATTTTTACAGAAGTCAATTCAAATGGCCCACTCATTTGACAACATGGCTCATTATTTTTTAAAATGGCCCATTGAATTTATTTTTGAGGGGCCCTGGGCCCATAGTGAAAAAAACCTTCCAGATCACTGTATTGGTTGTAAAATGTACCTTCATTTTGAAATTAGAATAAAGAAAAATCTTTCAGTTTCATGGCACAATAAAGCAGTTCATGCAACAAAATTGGTGAATGATATAACTATGTATGCATTGCACAGGGAAGTAAATGCAAACTTGCAGTTGGTGTGTAAATACTTTGCACAATACAAGCTACTTGAGTAGTTCGTTGGAGAACTGATATTGCAGTAAATTGGAACCCAAAATGGCCAAAATTAGGGTGGGTCTTTTCACCACCGAACACTGCAGAATACCCCAAAAAACGCCAACAACTAAGAACAAGAGGCTGTCACAACGACAGCAAACCGGATTTATTAATATTTATTTGTGTCCTGGCAATATCACAAGAACCATTACTGATGAATGGTGAAAGTGAAAATCATCAATATCAAATTTGACCTCCATTTTGTCATCAGTATCAACATATTAAAATTTGAAAAGCTTAGATTGAATGGTTCATGAGTAAATGCAACAAGGTGAATGGAAATGCCATTTTACAATCTTTCAAGAACCATAACGCCTGAACGGTAAAAGTCAAAATCGTCATTATTGAACTTGACCTCTATTTTGTAATCAGTAACAACATATAAAAATTTCAAAAGCTTTGGTTGAATGGTTCATGAGAAAATGCACGGACACGACTGGAAACACCATTTTTCAACCTTTCAAAAACCATAACTCCTGAACGGTAAAGGTCAAAATCGTCATTATTGAACTTGACCTCCATTTTGTCATCAGTAACAACATATTAAAATTTGGGAAGCTTTGGTAGAACAGTTCATGCGTAAATGCACGGACACGACTGAAAACTCAATTTTTCAATCTTTCAAGAACCATAACTCCTGAACGGTAAAAGTCAAAATCGCCATTATTGAACTTGACCTTCATTTAGTTGTCAGTAACAACATATTAAAATTTTAAAAGCTTTGGCTGAACAGTTCATGAGTTAATGCACGGACAACATTTGATTGCCGCCCGCCCGACTGCCTGACTGCCCGGCCGCCGTACATCCCCAAATCAATAACCGACATTTTTGTCACAAAAATCCGGTTAAAAACTGTGATATTAAACAATTAAACGATAGAATAAATAAAAATATGTATATTTTAATCAATTTTTAGATTTTTATGGGCATAATTTTTATGTTTAGGTAGCAATAAACAGTTAGGCAAAAATATTAAAATTTGCCCTTATAAATTTTACCATCCCCTTTTCATTGCTTTCTTGCAATATCAAGCTTACTGTTTGTGTCATATATGGGCATATGTATGTAATCAGAATCTTCCATAGATTTTATATCATGTATATCCAGTATATTAAATGGTAAAATATAATTTCTTTTGGGTGTATCCATGGCAACAATCTGCATTTATTTGTTATAAAATATTGCAAAAAGGGGGGAAAAGATGTCACATATTTCCCCAAAATTTGGCTAAAAGTAGAATTTCAATCGCTTGAAGTAATACCTTTTCTGAAACTGTGTACATATATCATTCAGCAAATCCAAGGAAAATCTCTTTTATCTCATTTTTTTGTAAAATTGCGTCAAAAACTTCGTGTGGAAAAAAAGTGTTTGTAAACATTACATTAATTTCTGGACCGATGGCCGGTCTAGCTATGAAAATACGGATTGTCAAACAGAAAACAGCCCATAAAACATGTAAAATATAATCTTGATGCACTTATAAACCACCTTTGAAGTCTAAATTAGCACTCAGCTGTCTAAAAATGAATTTTATTACACAATAACTTTCCTATTTGAAAAATCCACAGGGGCCAAAATGCGAAACTAAACTCCTAACTGTGTATTGCTACCTTAAATCGATAATCAATATAAGAAAAAAAACGTCTCCGGATTCATCAAATTTTTGGATTACATAGTGTGTGTTATTAAAATATATATTCAAAATTAGTGATCAGATCTCCTTTCATCGGTTAGATTTTGATATTTGTCTCTTTTTCTTATTATTGGAACAACTATGCTATAGAACAGATAGAAGAAAAAAATGGAAAACAAATATTTTAGGTGTCCATGGGGGGTCTGCAGAGTTTAAAAAGTAGGGTGTTATAAGGCTCTTCCTTTCTGTTTTCAGTAGATATTTGGACTTTTAATCTTCTGATTTGTTGAATAAATAACTTGAATATTATATTAAAGTCACATTTATAACGATAAAAGACAAAATAATAAACTTTTAGGGTGTTCGGTGGTATTCCGCGGTGTTCGGTGATGAAAAGACCTACCGGCCAAAATTATGCATGATTCGATAAAAATGAAAATAATCTAAAGAAAACTCTAATGACATAAAGAAATAATTTTCTAACTCATGGCTGGTTTTGATGAATTTATTGATAATCATATCAATCATCAGGATTGGCTTTAACTGTCGAATTTCTCAGTTCATACAAAAGGAACAAAAACTGAAAAAGGGCAAGGTCATTTGCCGAACCATGCGAATGGCAATAATTATCAAATTCATCACATTACATGGGACTGTCTTTCATTGCAATTGATAAAATAATGGATTTTAATTTGAAATGTATATTGTCAAACAGCACACTGTCTTTTGATCACAAAGAAAACCACAACTTTAGATGTCACACCTAACGCTTACCTCGCCGCTTTGTTATGAATGTAATAATTGTGGAAAAAGTATGGAATGGCAACGAATTCCGGACGGAACTTTTGAAAAAAATAAATAAACCTTCTTAAACCTTGTTTGTGAATCAAAAAAATCCAAAAGAATTAATTTCTGAATAAATAATTCTGAATTGTTACATATTGCATTACAATATCAATCTATGATTTATTTATTCCGACTTACAATCTGTACCGGAATCACATAGAACTCCGTCCTCGTCTTAATTTAAAATAATTTTTTTTTATAATTCTGTTTCATTTAGATGTTTTATAACAGCATAAATTAGAGAGGTAAAATAAAGAAAAAAACTTACATTGACAAAAAGATTGACGTGTTTTTTGGTTCAAAACATTATCCACTATTCTCGGTAAACATACTGGAAACACATGAAAAATCGAATGACAGAGAAATCCAGAGCATCAGACGACGATAAGTCGCCTGAGATGAAACAAGAGATGCCACCAGAAAAGCCTGACGAAGTCAAAGTGTTTGGTTGGAGGTTCAACAAAGCTGTTTTTGTCACTCACATCAATATTTTTTTGTATTCAACATGTTTCTGGATTCAGACAGGCACATTGCCGGTATTTATTTTATATTCTTACAGGTTGAATGGCCAAGAATTGTGGAGCCAATGTTTCTTTTGTATTAAAAGGAACATACTGCATGTCAATATATAGGACATACATGTAGATTTGAAGATTATGATTGATATTTCTCGTTTCCATAATTTTAGAAAATTTTGATTAGGTTAACAATAATATGAGCCAGGCATTACCTGTAAATGGGGACGACGTCTGTATGAATTATTTTTTTGTAACTTAAATACAGACCTTCTAAAATTCAAACTGACCACACGCACGATACACGCACGGTGAATGCACGATACACGCACGGTGAATGCACGATACACGCACAGTACACGCACGATACACGATACACGCACGATGAGCGATGAGCGTTACACGGAGGATTAACGCAAAATGAATGATGAATGATGAACGCACGATACACGCACGATGCACGATGAATGATAAATACACGATACACGCACGATACACGCACGTTGAATGATTCATTGACGACTGAACAACGAATGCTTTTTACACGATTCTCAAAGCTATTTTATTTAGAATAGTATTTAAAATGGATATGCATTTTCATTAAAGGCAATACTTGTAGCTGTTTTGCCGATACCACCATAATAGATAATATGCTATTTTGCCAGCTCAGATTCAAATAACTTAATTAAAGTCGGCTATTTTATAGGCACCGGAAATATTTTTGAACTTGGACAGAAGCTCATAACAATCAAAATATAGTGTCTTGATTTTGTTCAGCCTCAACCTGAGAGTTCAAGTTTACGGCAAACGAAGGCGAGACATTGTGTTCCGCGAAACTCTTACTAATTATATTTCATACAGTTAAAAATCGAGATTTTATTTTTATGCATACAATGTCCGACGCATTATATCTACAGAGAGTGACTGGTTCTAGAAATTATTTTAACTAATATGTTTGATATAATTGATTGCAATAAATGAATGATCTATGTATTTTTACATGTTATATATTTTTTCACTTTGACGGATACATTTTATAAACGATTATATATGTATATATCTAAAAAATATTGTAAGCTGTTTTCGTTTTCACTACAAGCATAGCAGAAATTATTTGATTCTTTTATGTTAACATTCACTGCAAATTTTTGTAGTTCTGTACATATATACTAATCAACAGGACATATTAGGTTATAATTTCACCAATAAATGAGTAGTTGAACAATCTTTAGAACGTGTCGGTTTTTCCTTGATATTGCCGAAAATCAGTGATCCGACTGACACAAGCGAACTGACATACATGTAACACCTGATTAAACAATCATAATTTCTTTTTTTAAGTTACAAAATTCCTTATATTATCCATTGTTATCAGAATCGTATGTGTTAATTGAGAGCAAAAGATATTATTTTGTCAGAAAAATTTTATTCGTACAAATTAATTAGAACTACCTAAGAAAATGACATTTACTAAATAATTAGAAAATTTAAACATTTGTAATACCAAATACTTCATTATATACTTCAGAAACGACTTTTCGTCCTGAATATGCATAAAATGTTTGCCACTGGACGTTTAAACAACCACTGAATAATCAATTAATCAAATTTTGATCTCAGTAAAAATGACTTCAACAATATAAGACACAATTGGTGTCTGTTGTTTTTTTTGTAAATTAAACATACTGAATGTGTTTATATTCCTTTCCAATTTCAAGTATGTAAGAAAATTCATACATATTTTCAAACATCTTAGCTGACACTTCAAATTTCTAGGAGGTGAGATTCACGGGGTTTTACCTAAAACTCTTTGGGAAAATGCAATTTTTGATTCCAATTTGAAACCTAACGGTAATAGATATCCCAAGGTTTTTTTTAAATGCATGTCTAATTTGATAAGGAGATTTGAAAAATCTATCTCAATGGTAGTTGAAATTATTCACTTGCAATCATTTTGTGTCCGTCGTTGTCTTTCATAGGTGTATCCACTGTTTGCTGTTCATAATCTGTTGTTTATGGCAGTCAGGCCTCGCGATTTGATTCCAAAATTTAAGCTCCTACTTAGGTAAATTAATGATCATTTATAGGGGAGGGGCTATTTTTCTCGATGCAAACATTATTTTCCTTCCTGAAAAAAAAACCAGCTTAACAATTTTCTATATGTTTTCATTAAATCATAAACCGATGCATATTAAATGATTTTTTAAAAATTTAAAAACATATTTTTATGGTAAATATATCTAAATGTCTGGGTACTTTTCCTCTCTAAATAATTATTTTTTTTTTTCATTTTTTAAGGTAATAGTGTTATCAGTTATGTAATTTGACACGTGTCTTTTAGTTCAGTGATTTTCGGAAAAATTAACGAAAACCGGCACAGGCATTGTTCAATTATTATCAGTGATCTTTTATTGATTAAATTTGAATATATGCATTAAATATCAATCTCAATCTAGATAAGAAATTTGTTTACACTGCACATCACTCTTTTAGTCCTTAGTAGCGTATTATAACATATTAGTGCAGTTATGAGTCCTAAGCCATGTTTAGACGCACCATTTTCTGCTCTTTGGTTGGATTGTTGTCTCTTTGACACATTCTCCATTTCAATCCTCCATTTTATTCAATTAGTTGTGATTCTCTTTATCTCTCTGTTTTATGTTTTTTCAGACAAAAACAATTCTCAGAATTAATCTAAAATAGCAGACATTAAACTCTTTCTTTTAAAAACTTTTAGCATTTTAACATTTTCCGAGATTTAACCATTAGCTTAATAGTATATTTCCCTTTTTTTTAGAAATTTGGCTTGATACCGTATGGAGATTTTTGTTCCAACTATTATGAAGAAATTAACGACTTTTTTTAACTAGATAAATATTTAACAAAAATACCGTTTTTTCTTAAATCAATTTCTTTTAACAAAAATCAATTATTAACAAAGAATTGTTACACAAATATAGGAAGAACCCAATTTTGTAACGAAGATATTCCTTATCTCTTTACCGAAATCTGCATATCTTTATATTTTGAAACATAAAATGTTAAGGCTGTCTGCTCAAAGGACAGAAATGTCCAAGAAACCGAAATATTAAGTAAATGTCGAATAATTCAAACCCATTTGTCTTTTAAATTTAGCACATGAAGATATAATTTTTAGCACATATACACATGTACAAATTGATTTTGTTAAAAAAAATCACTGTCGGTCTAAAACTGTACCGCATGCCCATAAATGTCCTAAAGCTTTAAATGTCAGATCATGAGGGTCTGAATGGGGATTCAGTATTTCTGTATTCTATATTTTTAGGCAATTTGTTTTATAATTCGTTTTACCTTTTGCCGATCATTCTTTATTCCATATATTCTAGTACCTCATCATTTTCTTTTCCATTTGTCTGGTTATTTTTTGTATTCTTTATTTTTTTGTCTATAATTTCCTTCTATAAACCCCCATTCACACCCTCATGTATAATGGAAGACGATAAACATTTTAGTATACATACCACCCGTTGTCACTTTCACCTGACATACAAATCACATATTGTTATTACGGCCCGTTATTTCCACCTGGACACAGGACTTATATAATATATATATTACGTAATAATAACGGATGTAGTAAATTCAGTAGAAAATAACATGTATCAACTCACTGACTTCTTAAATGTATTTTGAACTGACAATTGTAAATAGTATTTTTAGTTATTTTAAAACTTAGAATGAAAATCGGGAATGTGTCAAAGAGACAACAACCCGAAAAGAACAATTGACAGCCGAAGGCCACCAGTTATATTTGCTAATGTTTTTGTTTCGAATAAGGCAAAAGCCATTGTATTTTCAGAAAATCTCTAAACGGGTAATGAGAGTTTAGTGACCTTGACTTGCTAACAGCCCTAGCACTGTCTCTAAACATTGTCGAATTTAAGAGCCTATATCAATTAAGGGATATGCTACCTAGCTTTTAGAGTTTACAAAAATATACATTTCAGAACCAAATTTTGGCTTCTTTATATTTATACCAAAATTGAGTTCAAGGCAGTATTTTGTCGAAGAGAACTATTACCCAAAGTGCAACATGCGAGAAGAAGTTTCATTTCCCTTATTGTTTTTAGTGATGTGACTAATCTTTCGAGGTTACGTCACGGAAATATATCTTAAATGAAAAGGTGCAACTGGGTGCATCCCTAAAAAACAAATTAAAAAAATGCTTTATATACTGATATTGAAACAAATATACTGCTCATAATAATTGCACATATGTAGACTTAAATTAAGATATCCCGTGTTTTATAAACCATCGCACTCCATTGCGCCAAAATCGTCAGCTTGAGTTGTTCGTGGAGCGTTTTCACAAATTCTGGTATTAATACTTTGTTGTTTCCAGTTAATCGCCATTTTGAATACGTGTTTTAAATATTTGCAAATGATACTTGTCCACACATGAACATGTTGAAGCTGGTTACGAGGTTTCAATACATATTCGTACAATCGTTCTTAAAGTTTTTGAAAATACGTGTTGAAGTTTTGATAACAAGAAAAAGATGTGGTATGATTGGGGATGAGACAACTCATCGCAAGGAATAAAATGACACAGAAGTTTTCACCATAAGTCACCCTACGGCCTTCAACAGTGAGTAATGAACACACCACAGTAATTATTTCATAAATTATCTCATACAATATGTTAAACAGACAATTTGTTAAAACAAAATGAGGAAATAAATCAATAAAATATTCCTGTTGATACTATCTTTTGATTGAAAAAAGCTTCTGTCCAAGTTTGATAAAAACCCAGGACAGTTTATGAATCTAATAAGTGTTTTAAAACTTCTTGATACTATCTTATGATTATTAACAAGCTTCTGACCAAGTTTAATAGAAATCCAGGATAGTTTAAGAAACGGTCATTAAAATTTCAAACACGCCGACGGAATGTAGAATCGCTTAGTCTCGCTTTTTCGACTAAAGTTGAAGACTCGACAAAAAACATACAAATCAGATTTCTTTCTGACATACGGGCGCACTACGCTTTTTTATACGCCCGTCAACATTTTGACGGGACGTTTTATGGTATACAAATGTCCGGCGTCCGTCCGTCCGCATGTCGCACTGTAACTTGAGAACCGCTTATCCATTTCATGAAACTTAACATACACATGTAGCTGTTTCTTATGATGGTTTTCTGAATTTACTCATATTTTTAGTGAAACCATTTGTATTTACACGCATCTTTGTCGGAATTAAAATAAAAACAAAACACTTATAAATATATATATTCCTTTTAAATATTTGAAGCATAAATCTTTTCGATACAATTGTTTTAAATCACTTAAAATAAAAAAAAGATCGTCATTGTTTAATCAGTTGCTATATACATATGTTATTTGGTACGTGTCAAACGGTTCATTGATTTTCGGCATATCAAAGAAAAACCGGCACGTGTCTAAATAATGTTGAATATCTCGTTTATTTATGATTATTTTTCTGTAAAATGTGAAATTTATGCATTAAATATCAATCTCTAACATGATATATAAAAATAATACATATAACAGCACTCCTTCTATTCCTTAGTGGCATTGTATAGTCAAAGCCTTAGTGCACTAAGGATTCCTTAGCAATGTTAAGACGTACCGAGAAAAAAAACCAACATGCGTCATTCTTTAATAATCATAGAAGGTTAACAGCTAGTTTGTTTCCCGGCCGTTATTGAAATTCTTGACAATACCTTAATATTTGTATGTTCCGAAGGCATACTGAATGTTTTACGGAGGGGACCAACCTAGTCAGTAACAACGTACTATTGTGAATTATTTTTTGGATAATAATCTTTTAGACATACATTAAAAACGGTGTCATTGATAGGCAACCATGAACACAATGAAAAATGAATCCGTGAAAGTGTTCCATGTTTATTCCATTCAAGTAAAGACTTGTTATGATAATACCATATATTTAACTAATTTATATAAAAAATAAAAAAAAACCAAAAAACAAGATTATATCTTAAACTTGTAAATCCAATTTCAAGTTTTAAAAGTTCCTCAATTTAAAATAATACATGATATATTTGCGTGATCTTATATTTGTTTAATTAAAATAATGCCTTCAAATACATGTAATGTTTATTTTTATTCAATTTTCCACAAAACATTTTAGCTTAGTTTAAATGAAATTCAGAACAGAGAATTCAAACACTGTTGAAGAGAATATACATATTCGTGTTAATTCGCCTCAGTTTAATTTGTTAATTCATGTTTGACATTTAACATTTTAATCCGCAATCCACATTTACCCGACAATCTTGTATATTGTATTTTCTCAATGAAATAACATAACGTGCATGTGACCATCAGAAACTAAGACAAAAATGATATTTATAATGGTATTAATCAAAACTTAAATATTTCGAAATATCTTAGTAGCATAGGAATTTGCCAAAATAAGCGAAGAATTATAATCTACCTAGGATTTACAACCAAGGATTTGTATAGTTTCTTTTCAATAAAATATTGTTGGTGTTTTTGGCGACTATAGCAGCAACATTGCCGTAAAAATATTAAATTTTCGCTATCTGATAATTATAGCCGCGGGTTAAAATGTTCACTAAATGTATATTATACTATAATGGGCATTTTAGAATGACATGAAGTTCATCTTCAATAGTAGAGCTACAACACATGTCATCTCGTGGACTTCTTTTCTTTCATACTTTCCAGTTTCTATTTTTTTAGTGGAGCTACCCCACATTTAAATTTTGCAAAAACACATTTGTTTTTAATTGACAGAATATTTTTAACAAATACCAGTTGGCCAACAGTATATTTTTAAGTCCATTTTCGCTCAGTTGAATAGAAATTCCAATTCTAACTCTTCTGTCGTAGAAATGTCCAGTTGAATAGAAATTCCAATTCTAACTCTTCTGTCGTAGAAATGTCAATATCATGTTATTGTTTGTACGTACAACATGTATCATTATATCAAAATGTGTCAGTCCCAGCCAAGATTCACCGAATAACCACAAAATCTTTACAGATGATAAAATATTTACACAAAAAGTCATGAATCTGTATGAACGTTATGTACGATGAAGTTAATTAAGAGTCTACAAGAAAGTAAGTATGACTGTAAATTTTATTTAAAGTCGGAACATACATATATATTATATATATATATACATATACTTTAACCGCTCTATAACCGACTATCATATAAAAACCGCAATGTATGAACGTTACACAATTAGAGATGAACGTTTCACAAATGCACGTTATCTGATCTACACAATTATACACGATTGACGAACGCACGATACACGGTTAAGAATGAATGATTGATGAACGCACGATACACGCACGATACACGGTTAAGAATGAATGTTTGATGAGCGCACGATACACGCACGATACACGATTAAGAATACACGATGCACGCACGTTACACGGAAAATACACGGAACGATGAATGATGAACGCACGATTGGTACACGCACGATACACGCACGATGCACGCACGCAACACGCACGATACACGACGAACGCACGGAATAATGGTCAGTTTGAATTTTAGAAGGTCTGTATTTGTTTAAAAAAAAACCCGGAAATACCGTAACGTTTCCGATTTTGGTTCTGTTGTTAGGGATTTAGTTGTGACGTTATTTAAATTATGACGTCATATGCAATGTAAACAAAGAAACGCTATCATCAGGTAACGTTTTTTCATATCAAGGAATTATTAAAAATGAAATTGGTATTGCGCGTTCCTTCCTATTTTATACTAGACTGATAAATATATATTTTACTCAAAAGTTTCATACAAACGAGACCGGAAAAAGGAAGAACATTGTACATTTCTGCACAGTCCGGGATTTCAAAACACGACAAAAAAAATTTGAACGATTTTGAGTTCATTAGTACAATGAAAAATTCGGGAAATTTTCCCGTATTTTTTTTTTATTAAATTTTCTACTGTTATTGGGGACTCCGTCCCCATATTATTGTAATTTTTGTAAAGTGGAAATAACAATCAAAATGCATTAAAAGTCATCTTCTTAACAGTTTAAAAAAAAAATACGGGTAAACCTTAAATAATCTTATTGAATATCAAAATCAGATCTGGTAATTATCTTGATGATATTTAGCTATATTTCTGGTTAGTGGGCGTTTGTTACAGTTTTTTTTTGTAATTTGGATATGTTTTTACTTGGTTTTCTAATACTTGTTGACAATGTTTTTCATTTTAGTAGCTAGAGGCCGGCTAGGCTTAACCAATAGAACACCAGTGTTAAAAGACAGGTGTTACCTCTGAAAGAGGACAAAGTCGATATGAATATTTATCAAAATAAAGTTTTTTGCAAAAGGAAAATAGTGACTATATTTATATATATATAAATACATGAAATATTGATTTTGACAAGGACACACTAAAAAAATCATTATCATTTAGAAAACAAAGCATAACCTATAAAAGACCCACATCTTTGGAAAATTACAAGGAGTCAGCTTGGGGTGTTAGCATCCAAACAGTTATCAACCAAAGTGCAATTAACCATACCCGTAGCCAGGGGGGTTCGGACGAACCCCCCCCCCCCCCCCTTGAAATCAAATAAGCTCTGTTAAAGTCATGTTTTGTCCAAATTGTGACTGTTAAAGTCGAGTTCATGAGTCCAACGAACCGCCCCCCCCCCCCCCCCCCCCCCCCCCCCCCCCTTGGAAATTCCTGGCTACGGGCCTGTTAACACATATTTTATCACTCTTAATTGCCTTGTCCGACTTGAAGGTAGTACAATTAAAGGTGATATATGTTTATGATCGTAATCTGGACTCGGGTGAAAGTTCAAAATTTAGGACATGGATTTACGATATTGAAACAAGAAAAATAGCATCTTGAAAATAATTATAGCGTTGCGGAAATTATTATAGCATCACAGGGAGAAAATATAACTTTGCAGTACCGCGACGCTAAGACGGCCTGGGGAGAAGTCTCAGAACACTGAAGGACTGAACAAAAAAAATTATTTACTGATGAGAAAATAAGGAGATGTCGGTATGACTGCTAATGAGACAGCTATCCATCAAAGTTCGAATGAAGTGTGTGTTATTAAGCAATTATTATGGTTATAGGCAACTACATGTATTTCATGTTAATTTCAAGGGACTATTTATAGGACTAGGTAACACTCAATGTCCCTTTAATTTCATGTTTTCAAATTTGTTTTCTGTGAATTTTCTGGTGTTCATTGAAGAATACTTGATATATAAATGTTAGATGTAATAAGTTTAATATTTAACCATGAAACAATGTTTAGAACAATTTGCTTAAGCAATTAACAATCAGTTAGAAAATAAATCTATATTCAGTACCAAGTATACATGTATTGAAATATTGAATCAAGATGATATAAGTTTTACTAAGGACTCAGACATTTGTTTTGTAACATGTAATATGTGTGCCGCAACATCAACTAGTTGACTCTCGTTTGCAATTAATTAGACTGATTTTAAATTCTTTTATGTATTCAGTATTTAACAAAGAAGCTTGGAGTAGACCCCTGTAATGTTTGGTT